>NW_026561349.1:0-107624 GCF_028858705.1 Grus americana | reverse complement strand
CTGCATAAGGGTCTAATTTGGTTTCTTGAGTTTCTGCTAACACAGGCTTTGAGCAGGGGTTTGGACCAGATGACCTCCAAGGTCCATTCTAACCTAAACTGTTCCATAAGTGTCTTCAGTTGTTGAAGTAAAAGTTGATTTAGATTCTTTTCTACTCAGTACAGCACCGGCTGTGAAGGAACCAATTTCAGCAGCTGAATCACACTTAGTTTCTCAGTCCAGTTCTAACCTGCTGCACACAGGACTGGTTTATAAATCATGTATCTCAGCACTTATAACCCCATGCATCCAACATGAGTCCTTCCCATATTAATGACCTGCTTCTTTCACCAGAGCAAGACACGAGTCTAGCCTAGATAAATGTTTTCACTTTAAGGAAAAAGGAATTGAAACATTTCATAGAATCATAGAATCATAGAATGGTTTGGGTTGGAAGGGACCTTAAAGATCATCTAGTTCCAACCCCCCTGCTGCGGGCAGGGACACCCTCCACTAGACCACATTGCCCAATGCGATTTCATTAGCTTTTGTGTTTGGAAAAAAGATTAATCTGGAGTTTCAAGCCCAGGATGGCACTTTCTGTCATGAATGAGAAGATGAAGTCTGATATATTGCCACTGAAATAGGTTATGATGTGAACATTATATAAATCAGAAGGAAAGCCTACCAGCGTTCCAGTGAGTTATAAAGTTCAGTTTTCCAACTCTAGAAGATCATGAGTGCCTAACATTGGGAACCACAGCATGCGTTGCACATTAAAATACAGCATTAAAAATATAAAAACAGCTCCAGCAATAAGCATTCACACATTAGTGAATGTCAAAATTGTATTCATAACGCAGCACTGCTGAGTATGTGCATTAGGACAATACTTAGTTACAGGACTGCACAGTACTATTTCCACAAGACTCCTGCCTTCAAGTTCCCTTCATGGTCCTTTGGCATTCAACCTTCAGTCCAAAAAATTAGACTTCCCCAGGGCTCAGCACCAGTCCAGTTGACCCACAGCCCTATTTTCCTATATCCAGTTTCTGTGATCTCCATTTCCCTCCTTATAGACAGATGCTTCGAGTCTCAGTCTTGTCCGCCGAGCTCCTTGTCCTAACACACTCCTCCTGCAATCACCTCTGGCCATCTTTGTAGTGGAAGCAGAAAGCTTTGTCCTCCACACCGCCTGAGCAAGGAGACTGGGGACGGAGAGTGCTGAGGTCTCGCTGCATGCACTTTTGGTACCAGTCCCTAACTTGATTTACCGCAACAAAAGCCCAGCTCGCTACAAGCTGACATCTTGATCAGTACATGTAGGAGTCTTTCAGAACTGTGACTTCAGAAGTCTAGTAATCCTCTACTCCGCATTTGCAAACTGGGATTTTATTATTTTTTCTTAATTTTTGTTTTCTCTTGAAAGATTCTTAAGTTATTCAAGATGCAGTTCCACGTCAACGACAAAGAGCACAGGCTGGACACCTCAGTCACCCCTGCCAAATTTTATGTTTCTGTTTCAAATCATTAAAATTTCACACAAAAGAAGTAACCAGAATATTTTGATACGGACAGAATGATGTATTTTTCCCTAATTTTTTTCTTGGACATAGTCATTTTGACTGAATTTTTCCAGAAAGATTCAGCCTGAGGCAGATACCCAGTATGCAAAATTTCAGGCCAAATAGTTAAAGTTTGGCAAAGTTATAAGCAACAGAAAAATGATTTTGTAATGGAACTTCTGGGCAATTTTAGTAGGTGGTGCCACCAGTCCAATCTACAACACATACAAAAGGTACTAAAAATTTTATGACTTTTCTGGAAATCACTAACTTTTTTTTTTTTTTTTCATCTCCCAGAAATAGCTTTCAGGGACAAATTTTCTGGATTTACTATGTTCATGAATACTCCAAGTGACTGCTGAACTCAATTAAATACATCATTGGAAGCATGAGTTTCACCAAGGAAGGACGAGGATGTCTTAGAGGGATGAGCAGGTGAGGGACTGGGCATATGCAAATACACATATTCACAAGACTGTCCACATCCTTTGCACTGTGACAAACATTTCCATAACAAGAAGAAATTACTTTTGATGCCATTCCAGAAGCAATAAAGGTTTTAAAATTACTGCCAGAGACAGCTGAACTAGAGATAGCACTGAGCATTATTTGTATTTACATGAAGATACAAGTGTGAAGTTTCATACTACTTCAGGATATATTTGTATAAATAACATTTTAAGATTATCGGCATTAGTTCTGAAATTACAATTTTTATGCATACATATTTGCATATGTACATGCACCCACTAAACAGAGCCTTTACACTCATGTATCATTTTGCATGGCAAATTCAAGAATACATTTTTATAAGATCACTCTTTCAGCTCTTCAAAAATCAGAGTTTATGCAGGCCTAATGTAACCTTTTTCATTACAATGTTGTTGAAATGGAATTTACTTGACTAACTTGCTAAATGAGTGCTTAATTTAGTATGAACAGTAGTCCTTGTACATATTTTCAGCACTTTGTCAGCAAACCAATTGGCTAACGCTTCAACTTTCAAACATCTTTAAATTGTGCAATATAAAGTCAATGCAGGGAAGCTAACCTGAATGCTTTTTAATTCCTGGAAAAGGAAATCCACCATTTATGACCAAAGGCAATAATTGCATATCGATTACTGCACTTGTGAACTTCCACTTTGATCAGGAAGAGCAAGCTATACTGATGACTTTTCTCACCCCGTTCAGAAACTTCTTGTCTTCTGTGCCATGGCATCAGGTCTGCTGATGCCACAATCCCCTACCCAACAGTAACCGAACTGAGAAAGTCAGTTTGGTTTGCACAGGTCACAGGTGGCCCTGAGAAAAAGAAAGCTTTCACTTACCGAGCGCACGTAATGTCAGATTGGCTGAATTTATTCGGTGTGTCCACTAGTGGTTCCTGAAGCTAGCCAGTAACAAATAAAAAGTTATTTTATGCATTATTTTCTACGCTTAAAAATAGTTAAAATTATCAAGTGGCTAAAGTTTATCAGAAGCTGCAGAGAAGGAGTTCAAGTGTTTCAAAACTTAGCTGTCAAATGAAATAGGCAGCAGAAGCCACACTCTGGGCATGGTTCTGCACTGCTTCCAAAGCTGTGAACAACTAAACCATTTCAGTTTCCATTCTCACATCTCCTGTCCTCTTGCAGAGCATCTTTAACCTGTTCTCTGCTCATGCCTCCCAGCTGGGAACTGTTCTCATGGCCTCAAGAGACGGAGCAATGCTTGAGGAATGCCCACCAGCAGAGTGGCCGCCCACACTGGCAGCACCTCGCCCACACTGCCGCTGCCAAGGCTTGAGGTGATGCTGTACCGTTTAGAAAAGAAACGCGGATCTTTAACTGGCAGCGCCACTGGGAATCAGCTTGCATTTGTTAAAAATATTAGGAGTTTGGTCATTTACTCCACAGAAACAACATGCCATAAACTTTTTAAGCTGAGGGAAAATGCTGAGGTACCCATACAAGGTCAAAGAAGAACAGGAAAAAAACAATATGCTCTGAAGTTAAACTCACTTGTTCATGGAAAAAAAGAAGAGTGGTCTCATGAACGTTGCCCAGGGAACATTTTGCGACTTGCCTGTATGCCATCTACTGTTTCCGCAGATGTGAAATGGAGTCTATTTAGACAAAAGACAAGAAGCTGACGTACACGAAGAAGGATTAACAATGCATGATCTCACTTACCACCCTCTCGTAAGACCCCGTTTGTTGGCATAAGTACTTAAGAAAGAGTGAATGGTACTGCGTGTCGATTGAGAGGTACGGACGGCTCTCACATCACACATGTGCACAGCAGCCTTCCAGCAGAGAGCAGTGCGTGTACTGAAAGAACATCGTAACAGCGTGGGAGGCAGCTGCGTGAAGCTCCTATTCTACTTTATTCTGTAAATCAACAGGTTTATTCCTGCAGAGGGGGCAAAACCAGGCCCTCGAAAGAATTACAGAACTCAACATTTCCTGCTCTTTCCAAGAAGCTGAACCTTCACAATGACAGTTTTGTACTCCTGTAGATCATTTGCTGCACTAAGATTTACCATCACAAAAGCTTTACTCAACTTTCAAGAAGACTGAAGAACCTAAGTGCCAAGATTAATGAAAATGGGAATTAGGATATGTCTGCATTACATAAAGCAGTGTCATGTTTGAGATATCCAGGTTATCTCCAAGCACACTGCACAGTGCACTGCTAGCTTCTGCCCTCAAAGCATGGCAGCTTTGTGTTCATATAGACTTTGATTCTTGGTCTAGCGTACTCTGCCTAGGCCAGGGAATCTCAGAGCAGTAGTATATTGTCTTGTGATGAAATCTGCTTTTTAGTGCCCTTGTAAAACAGCTTGTTTATTAAAAAAAAAAAAAAAATCTGTTCTCTCACCATTAATTTAATGATGCATGAATTTGCAAAAGTTACATTATAAAAGTAATATAAACTGATTTTGACAAGATGCTTTAGAATTTATGAAAACCAATGAGGACAGTGCAACACAAGGAAATTCCAGTTATGAAAGGGATCAGGACCTCAGTGAGTGAGTTATAAAGGCTCCTCCATGCAAGGAGAAGAATGCTATCATATTGGAAGAGTAGGTCTTGGCTTAGAGTAAGGAGAACTGCATTTCCAAAAAAACCAGTAGCTGCATCTGTGACATGGAAGCCTAGTTATTTCGGGAGTAGAATATTTTTTTTTTTGAAGTTTTCAGTTTATTGTCAATAGCTTTGTGATCTCAGTTCTGCTGCCATTAAATGTGCATCTTGCACACAAACTTCCCACTGACTGGCATTCTTGTAGGCACTTTTAGTGAAGCAGGTCTGTATTGCAGTCCACTTCTGTGGCTTGTGAGAGTTGCTAGTTATAATCTTCTTTTGTAGATCTCAAAAGCTAACCTACATCCAGGGCTATACACCCAATATCAGAGGCTGGCTGAAGTAATTACCATGGGGGCATAGAAATAAAAACAGAAAAAAGGGACAGTTTCCAAAGACTAGCATCAAACAGAAATATTCCTCTTCTTTGGGAACAGGTTGCTATGCAGCAACATCCTCTGAGTCATCAGTAGAAGAAAGCAAACTGTCTTCTGCTTTGTCTACTGAAAAGATTATTCCTCAGTGATTTCACTTTCTGAGTATCTAAAATTGACATCTATCTTATTTAACATAGATAGCCCTCTTGGGAACAAGAGAAGTTTACTCATTAATGGTGCTTTCTGAAAAATTGATTTCATTGTCACAATCAGTGAGAGCCTAATGAAAGGGCTGTTTGTATTGGAGCTAACTTTTAATCTCTGCAGAAGTCTATAAAAGCAAAGTCTCTGAACCACCATGAACTCTTGGCAGCTGTAGGTTCTTTTGAAAGTGCTGAACATGATGAGCTTAGCCTCATGGCTCAGTTTGCTAATATTTGCATAAGAAATGAAAAATGAATCTATATCTGAATATAGTGAGTGCCTTTCTGAGAAACCGAGAAGGAGAACATACAGGGAGGAAAAAGAAACTCAAGGTTGAGTTTTCTGCTTTAGATTGGTGTAATGGAAAATGTTATTCCCCAGTCACCTTCTTGACTCCTATTTATTACACAATGTCCTCTTGCTTTCCAGTTCAGCTTGTGCAGGCTTTCGTGTTTCTGCTGAACAATTTCTTAGATACTGTAGGCCAAACAATTAGATCTGCTTTTTTTAACATGTAGCCAAGTTTAGGCCAGACACTCAGCTGGATAAAACCACAAACTCTCAGAAGAGTCAGTATCCCAGAAATTGCACTTCCTCTGTCTACTTACTGATTAGTAAACTGCCACAACATCTTTAGCCATGTCGTTGTCATAATACATTTTCTGTACACTAAACAGAGAAAAGGTGTGCACAAGTGGAGTTTCTTGGGGCAGTGTAGATTAAAGGGAAACTAAAAGAAGGTGACATCTTCCCTGAAGGACTGTTTTCATACTTATTTTAAAACCTGGAATACGAGCACTGGCATTAATCGGAAAGCATGTGTGCCACCAACATAAATAGGATATCTATTCCTAAACAGGGTCAGAGACAATTAGCCTGAATTTGTGACTCCTCTGTATGTGTGTGTGTGTGTGTGTGCATGCATGTGTGTGGGTGTACACACACATGAGATTTTGCTTGAATCTCATTTTGATTTTTTTTGTGGAATATCTATCACTAGTACATTTGACTGAATTTTTGAAGCAGTGGGAAGACGTATAATATCCAATAAGGTTGCTAGTAAAATAAAATTGGGAAGGATTAATGAATCTATAGTTTTTGACTACAGAAAGTGGGAATCATATGCTTACCGTAACAGTATTGCTTGGTTCTCTTCTCTATGATGCTAACCTGGTGATTTTGAAAAGACAGAGACAGTATAATTTTCCCAAGGCAGGAAGAGTGTCATCCTGCTCCCTTTACCTCCCTCTGTCTGCCTCTCTGCCTCTCATTCATTTCTCTCATTCTTCTCTTTCCCTTTGATGAAAAACTTTTTTTTTTTTTTTTTTCCCAGGGACTCAGAGGAAAGCTGTTTCAGCTAACATGAAGTCAAAATAGTTGGATACTGTACCTTGAAAATCAGAACCCTGTTTTTTTGTCTTTTTCCTCTAGCTTCTCTACTATGATAGTAGCAATGGTAGCAGATAGAATAAAAAGAGTAAAAAATAATAAAAGGTAGCAGTAATATTACTAAGTTACTGAAAAACTACCCAGCATACAGGCACGGCTACTGTGCTATAGTCAACATTTAAAAAAAAAAAACCCTACAAAAGCTGCCACCAAAATTTCTGACTAGAATAGAATTATAATCTCCTGTATATTTTATCAAATGCATCTATTCTAAACAGCAGTAATTGCATAGGTGTTCTCCATTCTCTCCAGGGAGACGGCAGGGTAGGAATAGCTCTGAGAATTGATAGTGAAATATTGGCCTCTCAGAAGTCAGTGGGAAAATCCTACTAAACTTCAGTGGGAGCACAATTTGTGCCAGAAGTGACGAGGGTTCACATAGGGGAATGGCCTTATTATGTATTTCGGAGACTAATCTGCATCCATTGTTCTAGTATGCTGCAGAACTCGGAAGCAGTTTTCTGGTTAACTCAGACTGTTGGATGTTGAGGTTGTCTGAGGCAAAACCACTCCTAGCTCAGGCTAAAATAATTTTTCTTTGCAGTTCAGATTGTTGTCAAAGAAATATAGGAATCTTTCTCTTATGAAAATGTTTCTTACAGGTTTGAGACTGCCCCTCCGAGAAACATTAAGGGGGGTCAGCTACAAAGGGGCTGGATTTTGTTCTTTGCTTCTGCATCAGCTGGCACAACGAGACTAGGAAGTATTGTAATACAAGTCATAAAAGCTAATAAGACAGTAGTACAGTTGGCAAGGTGTTTGCTGTTTTGTAGGCGAAAAAATGTAATAATGTCCTCCACAATTTGCAATCTCCAGTTCCTCACCTTAATGAAACACCTTCTGTATGGATGGACAATTTGCCTTTTATGGAAAAACACTTCATAATGACTTTGTTACCAGCCACAATAAAAATAGATAGCTGGCTCCATAAAGACTGGCCTCCATAAAGGCAAACATTTCCTCTGCTGTAGGAATCCTGAGAGCCAAGGTTTAATTAGAAGGGACAGGCCTAGGCATGCCTTTTGAAGCTTGTTTCTTTGCTTTTCTGAAAAAGAACAGCATCTTCCCTTACCTAATTGCCTACAGGCATATTTACAAAGATGACACCCCCCCCCCCAGCTTCAAGATACACGTGCTTTGTCAGCCACAGTGAGACAATAGATGTTTCCCGCTGCACCGGAGCAGCAGAGAGAAAGATTTCAGACTAGGTGGTTAGCTGTCCATCCACTCTGCATTCTGCAAAAAATCAGAAACACAAAGCCTATGCTGTCTAAGGTTTTGCACTGACAACATTTTCCGTGGAAGTAAAGGCTTCACTTCTGTCAGCTTCAGGTTGAACAGGAAGCAAAAAAAATGTTTGGAAAAGAAAACAGACCTGTTACTTCAGTTTTCCCATTCCTTGGAAGACAATCCTGGTAGTTCAAGTTGTTAGTGACCTATAAGAGAAAAAGTATTTTCAAGTGCAGGAAAGAAAAAATGCTTGTGGCCTGTATTTTCCATATAGATAAATAGTAATGCATGCTAAATTACCCATTAATGAAATCTGTACCACCATTATATAAGCTTTGGCTGTTAGCTTGAAAGAAAAGCAAAAAGAAAGAAAAAAAAAAGAAGAAAGTTTCATTTTAGAGTTGAAACCATGACATTAATATTCTGTTTCAGTGTGACTGACACAAGTTGTGTAGGACCATATAGAGTATTTTGCACACACGTTTTTTGGTTTTAGTTTTGCCATAGCTGAAAAGAACTAGGAATAGATGTTTAGTGCGTATATCTTTTACAGTTGACATTAAACAGAGTGTTTTAAATTTCACCTGCAAAATATCCTAATGCATTCAGTTGCGTGTGAAAGCTCTACCTACGTCTATGCAAGCAGATCATGTTTTAGGAATCTCTTGTATAAATTAGCTCTTTAATTAAAGACCTCAGTGTACCTGAAGGCTAACAGGAAGGGGAAAGTACAGTAAATAACCCCATTCTGATCAAATAAATTGATCAATTAACATTAAACAATGTTGAAACTATGACACTTGTCAGTAGAAGATTTGTTTTTTCACTATTATTGTAGGGGACAAGTTTGAGGGCAGGATGTGGGATCTCAGTGCCTAGCACACTCTTTCTGATATCCTAAAAGGAACAGGATTAATAGAAATACCCAAGGGCATGCTGGCAGAACCCACCTGTATTCCATCACCAGCTAATCTCTATTACTCATGAAGAGTAGAAATTTTACATTTTGTAGTTCTGAAATGCATCTAGAGATGTACTGATGGTCATTACTGAACTGACTGATATCAGTGCTGCAGTATACTCGCTGCCTTTTGTAGTCATTCCTTTTCTTGTTTATATTTAATCCCTTCAGATTACTGGAAAAGTAATGGACTGTGCAGGCAGTAAGACACAATGTGTAGCGCTCTGTCCCTCTGTCCTTAACATAAACACAGAGTTATATCTTTCTGATTACATGGGAAACTCGAGAGAGAGCAAGCTCTCTTGATCTCATATGAATGAAACTTTCATTAAGGTCAATAAAAATGTTGAACCAACATGAAAGAAACTAGAGCCCCTAACCTGAGAAACAAACAGTTCTGTTTTTTGCCATTAGCAGACCTATGAGAATGTTGGCCTATGAGCTCATGACAGAAGAACTCTGAAAGCAGGAGGTCAACAGACTCACAGTCTTTCCTGTTTCCTGCCTCAGGGCTCTCCTACTGGGGCTAACTATTGCCCCTCACCGATTTCCTGACTTGCCATAACCTAACTCCCCAGCTCACTCTCCTGTTCACAGAAGCTGATGGAGAAGGTCTCCCCCTAGAGCTCTCCTTTATTTGGCTCTTCACTTCTTTGCCAAACTAAACTTTCTTACAGGCTTCCCCAATTTCTCCTACTACTCCCAAGGTTCAGTGAAACCATGAATGCTTGGCTGAGCAACCACTAACTTGACTCAAATCACATTAATATGTTGACTTGACAAATTAATGATGTGTACTATTCTCCATCTCTTTACCTCTTTTTCTCTTTCAAAAGGCTGCCAAATGGCTGTCATCAAGTAATGGCAGAGATGCTGATTTCTTCATCAACAATCCATGTGTCTTAACCTTTCTTTTTAGTTAAGTAAAACAGTAAGATTATTAAGCTGTTAAGAGTTGTCTTCAAAATGCTCCCAGTCAACAGAAGACAGTTTCAACCATGCAATGGCAATTTGGTATCCATTGTAAAAAGATCACCTCACACAGTCTCATTTCTAGATAAAAAATGCCCTGCACAGCTGACCCAGAGAAGCCAGGTAGTGTATATAGTGTGTTCTCTAGGTGGGTTTAGTTTATCAAGAAAGTACAAGAATGTTGTGCTCTAAGTCTCTGGTATCTTCTGTGCTTTGAAAGAGAATTTCTGATTTCTGGTTATTGCTGGAATACCTTTGACTTGCTCTATATTCATTGTGTTTCTCCATAGTTCATTATGTGGCTTTCTCCTCAGGGATGTTTGACTGATGCTCATTATAATAAACAATTAAAATTCATCAACTTTTAATAAGAAAATTCTCAATTTTCCTTTCTCTGGAACCTTATCCTGGAGAATAAGGTCATGGTTAAACCAGGATAAAACTACCCGTCTCTCTCCACAGCTGTCTCATTGATACATATTTAGCTAAACCCTGTGCTCAGCTTGCATTTAGCTTTGACATCTGCTACTTCTGTTTCGACCGGAAGCATGGCTTGTGTGCCTAATCTTTCTAGCTATATCAGTTTCTCTAATAAGAGATATTATCAATACCTACAAAGCTTGTCTTGCTTAAATCCTTGGACTATAATAGCTACATCCATATTGTCTGCAAATACAAGAATTTGTCAGAAATTACTGTTATGTCTTCTACACACAACATATCAAACCAAAAATATCAAAAATATACTGTTATGATGAAAAAATAACTTATGATTTCACACAATCATATGTTGCATCTCCAGTTATAATGAAAATTACAAAGTAATCTAACAACTTCATTCCGGAAAGAGAGTCTAATGGGCGAGTCAAGTCTAAAATGCAACACCACAACACTGACAGAAATAGGTGCATGACAACCTCATCACCACACGTGATCTGAGACATGCTGAATTTTCTGCTAATTCGGTGTCAACCATCGACACAAAACCACTGCTTTAAGTGTATCTTGTCTATGAGACATGACTGTATATAAAAAGCAGCGTCTTAGTCAGCAGAACAGTTCTCTGTCTGCATTCAGCATCTGAGCTGCTTAGACAAAAATAGTATCTGAATACTTAGTTTCTATCAGCACTGCAGAGTTAATGCAGAGATAACTAAATTAAATGAGGTTTCCTTTCTTGCTGGTCCGTGTTTGAGTTTAAGGCACAATTATTGAAAGCAATAGGATGGCAGGTCACCTCAAGCATCTTATATTTGTCACTATTGATCCACAGAAAAGAGATCTTAAATTGGATTTTTCAAGGCAGAAAAGTACCCTTGGGTTAAGATTAATCTAGCCCAACTGAACTAAAGATTCAGGAGACAATATGCACAGATGCTGCCTCCTTAAGTAGAATGATGTTACTATAAGAAATATGTTGTCCCTGAAAAAATTCACTGTCATCATTTACTATTCCAATGGACTAAAAGCCAGGGTTAAAATCCACAGAGTGCCTAAAGTGGAGTTTCTATAGAACTGAGGCACCGAACCTGAGAGTGAAATAGTCAAAAACTCTGCCTAGCCCCACAGGCACCCATGGTCTACACATGTCCAGGTTTTTGCTAGTCATGGACTGTAGGTTGTTCAGCTTTGTTGTATGCCTGGAACTTAAGACATTATGACAAAGCTTAACACCTGTTGATGATTCTCAGACTTTTGTATGTATATGAGGTAAATCACTTACATGTAAAATGACATAAATCAGTACCATCATGATTTTTAAACCACCATAGCTGATGAAGAGCTGGCTGGGAGAGGAAGAAGCTGAACCTAGTTCTGCACACATCTTTAGAGGCTGCTGTAAGTTGAAAGCACGTGATCAAGGGCACATCCATATGGGGGGATGTGGATATCCACAGGTGGTGGGAGATGAGTCAAGCCCAGTTGTTGGGTTAGCACTCTGTTGAGTCATGCCTGCAAGCATCTTAATCCAGGAGACACTTTTAGGCTGCAGTTCCCATTCTGACACGAGTGCTTCCATGACATTTAGTCGCTTATATATCATTAAAAGGAAGAAGGCCAAAAAAGGGGGCATTGCAGTGGGTGTCTGCTACAGACCTGCCAGTGCATGGGAAGAATTGTATAAAGTCTTTTATAAACAACTGGCAGAAGTCTTATGATGGCAGGCCCTGGTTCCCACAGGGAAATCTATCCACCATGATATTTGTTGGAAAGGCAATGTTTGGAGGCACAAGCAATCTGGGAAATATTTGGAGTGAATCAAGGAAAATTGTGTGGTGGTGATGTTGGACTAACCAGCTAGGGAGACCCATTGTTCACAAATAAGGAAGACCTGATATAAAGGTTTATGGCTGCATTGTCTGCAGTGACAATGACATGGTAGGGCTTAAGAACCTGAGGGAAATGAGGACAGCAAGTAGCAGAATAATGGCCCTAGGTTCCAAGAGATCTGATTTCAGCTTGTTCAGGGTTTCCTGAAGAGCAAAGGGGCCTGGAAAAGCTGGCTGGCTTTCAAAGACAATCTCCTGAAAGCACAAGAGCAGTTCATGCCATTGTGCAAGAAACTAGGCAAGCATGTTAGGAGTGAATGAATACACAGCTGAATGGGGAACCCTTGACTGAGCTCTGTTTCGGGTATATGTAAGGTGGATGATTCTAGCAAGACTTTACAGACAGTCAGTCTCCCATAGTTCCCCTTTAAAGAGATATATATTGGATGAGTAAACTACAAAGTGGATGGAAACTTGATCAGACCACCAGGCATCATGGATGGCAAGCTGAACAGGAGCCAGCAGCAGACCAACAGTATTCTGGACTATATTAGCAAGAATGTGTAACATTCAGGAAAAGTGATTCCCCTCTACTTGGCACTTGTGATATTGTGTTTGGAGTGCTATGTCCAGTTGTGATCTCCCTTGTCCAGTGGAATGCCACCAGATTATCAGGGGATCTGGGAAGTAAAGAGAGAAGCAGAGACAACTTTTGTTTAGCCTGAAGAAGAGATCAAAGGGGAATTTAATTGCTATCTTCAACTTGCAGGGGAATGGAAGGGGTTATAGAGAAGATGGAGCCAAATTTTTCTTAGAGGTATATACAGTGGAAAAATGAGATGCAAAGAAGACAAATTGCAGCACAGGAGATTCTGTGTAGATACGCAGAAAAAAAGTCTTCACAGTGAAGGTGATAAACCACTGAAACAGGTTGCTCAGGGTGGTTGTGGAATCTTCTTCCTCGGACACATTCAAAGTTCAACTGTATATGGCACTGGATAATCTGTCCTAACAAGTTTTGAGTTGCTTTGAGAAGCAGGTTGGACTAGTTGACCTTCAGAGGGAAATTCCAATGTAAATTACTATATGATTCAATGAGTTAAAATATAATCTTCTCTTCAGCATCTCCTATTGACTATTATAAGCTGCTCCCACTTAAGTTGCTTGCTCCTGTGACTCCCATTTGGAGGATGTGATATAGTTCTTACAGAGCAAGGAAGACCTCTAAGTTTTATAATATCAGGCCTCTTTAGAATCAGACCTGTAAGTTTTTTAATACTGAAGGTCTCTGAGAAACTATAATGTACCATAGCCCCTGGTATCCTAAACCAAAATAATTAAATCAATCCTATTGTTTTATAGCCTGGGTACATGGATTCACAACACAAGGGTTGTAGAGTCACACCCTGTACTGTGATTTAATTACTAACACCAATGCTGAGACTGATCTGTGTGTTTGTGGCTATATACCCTATGGTAACCAGAGCACGGAGATTTAAAGCAGACACAGTGGTGAAAATGGGAAGAAAGACAACACCTTTCAGTTTAAAAACACAACTTGAGGATGGTTTCTGTTAATTAAGAAATTGCTGTGATTGTATCTGTGGTTTATCTTCTATTTTTTTGGTTACAGAATTTACTTGCTACAAAGTTTTGGCAACCAAAATTGAGCCTGCAATTATCTTTAAACTATTAAATATAACACACACAACCAGATTCTGGAAGTTTTAGTCATCCTGAGTAGAGTCTAGATAGAGGAACTAGAATCAAAGGCATGCCTTGAGGAGTAAGTTACAGCTCAGTTTGAGCCAGAGTGGCAAAATGAGAATTATAAAGACCTCCTAAGTGAAAGAAGTAAAATCTAGGCTAATCAGCTTTACGTTATGTGAGTCAGTTAATTGTTGGCTATAGCAGATCATATTTTGGGGAACATAAGCAGTTTGTTTGTGTTTTGATCCAGGACTGCTACCTTTCACCAAAATACCTATGTTTTAAAGTCAGTTTCCCCCACTTCTTTTCTGCATCTTTAGATGGCAAAATGACAGTGGGAAGTACTTAAAGAAAAACATTCACAGATTCACTGATTGGTAGGGGTAGGAAGGGACCTCTGGAGATCATCTAGTCCAACCCCCCTGGAGAGCAGGATCACCTGGAGCATGTTGCATAGGATTGCGTCCAGGCGGGCTTTGAATATCTCCAATTACCTATCAAGATTTTACAAAATCAAAAAGAAACCAGTCTTGGATATTTTTTTTTTTAAGTATTTTGTGCTTCCTACTCATTGAATTGCCAAGAAACATGAGTGAATTTACCTTTTGTGAGAGTGCTTAACATACAAACCAGAATACTCTAGCAAGTTGCTTTTAAAAAATAGCTTTTTTTTCTTTTTGCCTGCACACACTAAACACTACTCTGAGGAGATTGCTGGCTGCTTGCCATTCAGACATGTAAAGGCACTGAGACTGTGAAATAAATAATCTTAATAATTTTATCAGGCATTTTATGTTGCAGCATGTTTGAAAACACAGAAGGAAGGTAGATTAATGGGTCTTTTTATCTAGCTGTTTTTAAAATAATTGCAGCGTAAGCCAAGTAAAATGAAGGTTCCCTCTTAGAAATCTAGGCTAATCCAACCATTTACCCACTGCTGTTCTTAACAAGATCAACAGTGAGTCATAGCTATTCTTCCCTCTCAAAATTAGCAGTGGTATCTATGTACAACACTTGTACACAACTGGAGATATTGGGGTCACTTTTTAATTCTTGGTCAGAGTTCTCTGTGGTGCTTTATAGTCAGACCAATAAGAACAATGGCATTTGAATACATCATAAGCAAACTTTACAAGTATATCAGAGTGGGTTTGGCAATTAAATGTGAATGTAACTGTGAATCAAATGTGCATCTTCATATACAACTGACCCATTACATACTAATACCATGAGACAGAAGACTTTGTCACAAGAATAATGAACATTGACTGTTGTTTAAACTACTGCATCTGCATTGCTTTGTAAACTGTCCCAAGGGGTGGACCAGAGACTGAAATAAAGGTCTGTGTATGATACTTGCCTTGCTCAAGGTAGGCCATACTTATGTTCCAGAGAGAATGTAGGAAAACTCTACAGTCCCACTTAATTGCAGCCCTGCCAAGTCAAGGCTCCAGCTATCCCATCAGCCTTTGCCATGATAAGCTCAAGCAGAAGAGCAAAGGATGGGTTTGCCCTGCAGAATACTTGGAGTCCATTCTAAACTCTGGCATTACCTGAATTTTAGGCAATCTGAGCTGAGGCTAAATGCAGACTGCTGTCCCAGACACCATGTTACAGGTCTACCAAGCATCCTGAAATTCATACTGCAGCTACGGGGTAGACACAACTTGTGAAGTTTGAATGTGACCTAAAGAATAGAGGAGTAAACCACTAATTTAAAAGTCCAAAATATATTGAAACATCATGGAAAATAATAAAGACAACTTGGGCCTTCATTTTTCATCTTTTTTGCTCTCTTCATTCTTGTACATTTGGGGGTTTTTTTATGATTTTCCTTCAGTTAACAGTATAACTTTGTTTAAGCTCATACAGCTATTTACTTTGCTTAGTAAATCAGAAGTAACTTAATAGTCTAAGTCTACTCTCATTTAATTTGACTTGACATTAATGACTTCATGACAACCTCAACAGGTACAGAGCAGAGAAAGTTAAGATGACGCCTAGTCATTTGGTATTGCTTCATATTGCACAATGTTTCAGAATTCGCATTCAGACAAAATAACCTTCCATTTTGTTTTGGTAGTTTGCTACATTCACTTTCACTGATGCAAATGTCTCTGTAAGATCACAACATCACAGACTCACTCAGGTTGGGAGGGACCTCAGAGAGGTCTCTAGGGCAGCCTCCTGCTCACAGCAGGGTCAACACTGGCTTCAAATCAGGTTGTCCAGTTCCACAGCCTGTCTAGTTTACCAGTTCCAATGAAAAGTTATCCCCATGGAGACATTTTTTTCCTTATATCTGGTTAGAATATCCCTGTTTCAATTTATTATCATTGTTTGTCATTCTCCCACTGTGCAGCTCAGCCTTGCTCTGTCTTCACAGTAACCTCCTTGTAGGTATTGGAAGGTTGCTATTAAACGCTGTCTCGTGTGCGGGCTGAACCCGCCCAGTTCCCTGAACCTCTCCTCACTGGGTAAATGCTCCAGCCTCCAGCCATCTCTTCTGAACTTGCTGCAGGTTATCAATGTCTTTCTTGTATTGGAGGCCCATAACTGGATGCACTGTTCCAGATGTGAGCTAAGGACTGTTGACTAAAGCAGTATAATCAATTCCTATGGCTATGCTCCTACTGATACAGGCCAGTATTTGGTTAGCCTTCAGCCAATAAGCAGGACAAACCTCTTGCTCACAAAGGCTAAATCTAGGTAAGATACTCATGTGCAGTTACGTCATGTGAAATCTTGCTTGTGCATATACCTGTTCTCTGGCTAACCAGAAGGAATCAAAACAATATTAACTTTTTTTTTCTTTGGTAAGAGTAAATGAAAACCTTTTCAAACTCATACTCTAAGAAGTAGCACTAATGTACCAAAATTGGCTGTGTTTTAAAGTATTTTCTATTTTTTGCTAATTAAAGCCTTACTTTTCCAGACATGCTACAATGTAAGTCATTAATACAGGAGAGACATGGACTCTACTTCGCTTGGCAAGTCTCAGGGTGTAAAACTCCTTAACTGTACTTTACACCTACAGTCTTCAAGCCTTGGCAGACAGTTTACAATGGGGAGATCTGAAAGTAGGTAAAAATTCTGGCATTAGACTAGAGTGTAGTGTTTAAAGCTCAGATCCACCGGCAAGCTGAAACATGGTTTAAGAAGGATAACTTTGTTGTTTTTACTCACAATGTCCCATAGAGCGCATGCCAACACATATAGAGCCAAATTCTGCTGTCAGCTATACCAAAGTAAATCCAGAAGTACTTCAATGAAGTTCATTGAATTACACTACATTCATGTTTATGTTCAGAAGAAAAATGCTCCTTAATTTCTAAGACAAGCTGGTCACAAGGTTTTATGAACACACAGCCTTTCAAAGCCTAGAGATTTATCAAAAAGGTAGGTCTTGCAGAGTGCTGCAAGAGTTCCTGGGTCAGGGCCTAGACTGCAGATTATCAAGTTGCCATCTGTGAGGTAAGGCAGAACAATTATCCCCGTTCAGAACTTTAGCCAACCTTGGCTGTAGCATGATGCACCACAGTTTAAGCCTTTCTCATGTCGGATCTGACATGTGAGGGGTTGGCTGAGAGCATTCACAGAGACGGATACCAACAGCTATGGACCCGAATTTAGCGTGCACGAACTTCTTATGCCACAGTGACTTTATCATGCCTCTGAGTCCTGAATTTTCTTCTCTGGAGATAAATTGTCTCAACTCAGAGGGGTGTATGTTTATCTCTAGGTCTCCCATGAGAAGGTCTGTAACCACTGAGCTATATAGGTGGTAGTGTGTAGCTACACTAACTGTAAAAAGGTGATGAAGAAGGGGTGCTGTTAAATTTATCACCCAGAGAAGGAAATAACCTAATGTTTTAGGAAGGATGAAGGGCATTTGACTCAGCTGAGTGTTGCTGACTTCTCCGTGCAGATTTGTTCTATTCCCTGCCCAGATCTGGCCCAGCAGTACTCAGTAAAGTTTCGTGCTGTCTCAAACCCACTGCTCGTGTCCCCAAATAAGACCCTGTGCTGATTTACCAGCACTCCTAGAAGTGCCGGGGGCTCCTTGCTGTCTTGGCCTATCACATTCCATTCCTCCCTACCCATGGGAGGTTGTGGCACACAGATCCCCCCCACTCCAAGATGTCCCCCTATCCTTATCTCCCTGTTGACCATCATATGCATGGCATACATAGAGATCAGGCCAATCATAACAGCGTCTCTTTTGAACGTGTTTTAGGCAATATACTCTCACAATGATTGTCACAAAAGTCTTAGACCAGCAAAAGTGGACAGCTAGGGAATCAGACAGATGAGAAGACAGGAGTGCCAGGAAGAAGCAGACTGCTGCACAATCCTTGTCAGAGACACTTTGCACTGAATCCCCTTTGTCCCAAATACCATTCACTGACTTGCAACAACCCAGGTGGCAAACACTGGAATCTTTTGCCCAAGGGCATCCAAGCCCACGCTGCCTGGATAGCGCGCTCATCACCAGACAGTAGGCTGGGCTGGGCTGGGGAAAGCGAGGGCTCTCCAAAAACACTAATGAACTTGTGCTTGTAGGCAGCCAGGAAAGAAGAATCCTCAACCGAGCCCAGCCACCAACAAGGATGGGGACTTTGGTGTCCTAGCCTCAGCGCCTGAGGCTTCACCTCCAGATGATACCAATATCCATTTGCATCAGCAGACCAGTGAGCAGGAACCAGAGCCCAGGGCTCTCCCTTAGATGAGTAGCCTAACCACCAGCCTACAGAAATGCTCTCCTCTTAGTGCTTTCTTTCTCTCTGTTTACACTGCCCTTTACACAGTAGAAATACTTTAACAGAAGGGGCAGAGCTCACGATTTGAGTGACTCACTACCCTGCACAGGCAACATGCTCATGGATCTTTCAGTTCAGACGGAGTCCCAAAAATACAAGCAATATAATATGCTACTTACAGCTATATCACGTCAAGCTGCTTTCTCAGCACATCTTATTGAGAGTAACAACAAGGAAGATTTTTATTTTTTTTTAAGTAGGCTGCTGTAGGAGGGGATGTTGTTGATAACTTCTCATTTGAGCCAAGGTGTTAAACTGGCCTGGAGACTTTAACAAGAAGCAGCGTTAGTGAACCTGTCCTACTTTCAAGGAGAGCAGGAGCTGCACACATGGCTGCTGGTATCAAAGGGCACACGTCTCTGAACTTTGGTCCAAGACAAGTCCAGCTCAGAAAATTGCCATTAATTAACCTCTGTCTGCAGTAAGACAGCTGAGCTCATCTAAAACACCCGTGCAATCAAAACACCTCCCAGAGGGGTGGTTCAACTTCTTCATCTCCCTGCTTTGGCTCCATCAGGTTGGGACCTGTTTGTAGGTGCAGTGTCCTGCCCTATTCTTTGTGCCAACTCTGACTTATTGGTGAGCCAGTTCAGCTCATAAAACCAGCTGAAAAATATTAATTCTTTTGCTGACTGAGTTTTGTGTTACTTCAGAAGCTGAATTAGCTTTTCACTGGGGATCCAGTGAAAGGCAGAGCTGTTAGAAGTGAGAAATGTCCGATGTGGCTGGGTGCAGAGGAAGGAGCAGTGGAGCAAAGGGAATAGGGAATTTGGTGCTTTGGAATAACTGCAGCATTCCGGAAAGGGTTGCATTCAACTGGGTGCTTAAATGGAGAGTTTTTACAGAAATGAAATAGTGCATCACAATCTTTCTGAATGAAAGTTATAAAGTAATGGAAAGGGTTAATCAATCATTAACAAAAAAGTCAGGCCAGAACCAGCAACAAAGATGTTATGGGAAGATCTAATGCAATACCTTCAGTGATATAAGGATTCATATCAACGACAGACCTAAATAAATTGAGTTTGTACATATCCCATGCCTCCAACCTTCCTTCATCTTACCCTGATGGGAGACAAAAGTGAAGAAAAAAACCCAACCTGTTCAAGATGAAACAAAATAACCTCTTAAGAACTGCACAGTTAAGTGCAGTTGTGTTGGCTGGCTAGCAGTAACCCTATGAATTAGATAAGGGCACATTTACACTGTAAAAGCCTCTATTCAGTGCAAAAGAATGCAATAATGAGCTTCTGTCTGAAGCCAAAAAGCTAATGTGTAAAGCTTTTTGAATCCAAAGAGTCCTGTGTTACAAATAGGATCTGCAAAATGCAGCTGACAAGTGTCTGAATTCTTGAGGTATCCAAAAGATCATTCTATGCAGCAGCAGTGTTACAGCATCAATAAGAGCCTGTACTGAACTGGAAAACCATCAGTCTGACTCAGCACCCATGTCATTCTATCTTAGATGTGCTATCTCCTGGAGAAGAGAAAACCTTTTGAGGTAAATCAACTGGGGTTTGTCTCAAATAACCTTTTTCTGGTTTTTTGGTTTGTTTTTTTTTTACCTCCCTGTTATGTCTGCTAGAAACCTGAGCTCGGTGTGTTACTGAAGCTACAAAAGATCTTGCAGAATTGAGTAGGGACTTAGGATTACACTTTAGGCATGGCTGCCACATAAAACCCTGCTAAAGTAGTCACAAACCTATAACAATCCAATAAAATTCTTGCAAAATGAAAGGGCTAGCAATGTCAATGCATTTCATCTTCAGGAATTTGTCACTGAGTGAACTGTTTAGGGATCTGCTAAGCAGCATTTGGCATGGTTCCACAACCTCTCATTCCCAGCGTGGAATGCTGCCAGTCTGCAGAGTCCTGGGCAGCAGCCTTGACTCAGATCTCAGTCAAGACCCTACATCCAGTCAGTGTCTAAATATTACACTTGGTCTTGCACAGCATCTCAAAGCCTTTGACATTTTCATCATTCGGGTTCTCCTGATTTTCTGTCTGGAGGGCAAAAGCATCCTTTTCTTTGTCCTTTGTAATTGCAGTCTTTTCCTCATTAAGCGTCTTCTGATGCTCCTACACAGAGAAGTTCCCTAATCTCCTCCTTTGGTCACATCATACTTCTCTTTGAATTTCACCAGTCATTAAGTTCCATGTCCCATCTACCCTCTCTCATTCAGTATTGAAAACAAGGGGTCAGCTCTTTCCATCAGCCACCCCATGATTGTTTATATTATAGTCTAGCTTTTGAAGCAAGCACCCTTTCTGTTTTCTTCCATTCTGCTTTGAGGATTGCCCTGCACTAACCTGCAAAGCTGTGCTACTACTGTCCTTCAGTTCCTCAGTTCTTGACTAGTGTGAAGCCTATGCAAAACTTGACAAGTTCTAAGGTGCCAGCACCAAGGACTGCACATCGATAGGACTGACCGTGTGAGATTTGCTTACCCAAACAGTGTCATTTTAGGCGTTGCGCACTTTGCTGCTCCAGAGAGATGCCAGAGTCCCCCTAAGTTCTATGTCAACCCTGCACAGTTACCTTGGGTGGTGGAAGGCATCCTAAATGACACTGGACACCGTCATTTAGGCAACTGAACCCCTCTTATATTGTCTTGTTTCCTTATATCGCCTTCCCTGCCATTATCCACAACTGTAATATATTACTTTTGGGAGGGAGTGAAATGCAGCAGAGAACTGCCCATGAGAACTAAAATTCCTGTACAATAATGCACACAAAAAGGATGTGATGAAGGCTGCTAATTAAAGCCAGGTGCTCCAGCAGGAGCATGAGTAGGGGCTGGGATGTGAACACTGTGGGCAAGAAGTGGAACAGTCGCCTCTCCACAGACAAGCAAGATGTTGCAAGAGAGCCCTGGGCTTTTGTGGCTGTAATCTACTGCCCTTCTGTTGGTAGTGTGTTTCTTCAATAAAAATGAGGCACGATCTTCACATCAACTGTTTCCTGCCTCTAGTATACTAATCACTAGGAGTGTACTACAGGTCACACTAGTACAATATTATATGAATGTTCATTAGGGCTTTAATTCCAGACTGTGCTCATTTTGTGTGCATCCTAAGCATGATCATTTTTGCACAATATTATAACTAAGTTTTTATTGGCAGGAAAAACAAGCAGCATAAGTCTATTTGAACAAGTGTTTACAGAAAATAGCCTCTAAATGTGTAAATGTGGATTCAGAATTAAAACTTGATTTTTAAGAGTTAAAATAATCCGGTCATAATTCAGTCACAAACTATATAAACTTCACCTTTCCAAGCAAAGAAATTGAAAATGCACACTAATAGCAGTGCACTGAAATTTACAGGTTTTTCACCTATTTTTGTAATCAAACACTCTTTGAAGGCTAATTGTTGTACGTTTGATGTAGGCGTTGATTTTGTTGAAACTGTATGTACAGCCAGTGCAAACAGTCCAATAATCCTGAGCCTTTATTTGGCTCCATAACCATTTTAATGGCTTTTTCCACATTTATTGCTGGCAACATCATACCTGCACAGAAGTTGAGCTGTACTTTTTGTGTTGGTTTTGTTCTTGATTTATGGGCAAGCTTTTTAATCGAAGTCTTAAGAACACACTGTGCATTCAGAACTTTTGCAAATAGAAGATGCATTTGAGAAGATGTTAATATAGTTTATGCTGTGGAACATAGATACTCGCTGTCTGGTATGTAGAGCACTTGCACTGAAATAATGAAAGTAATCAGAATATTTCC
Source organism: Grus americana (assembly GCF_028858705.1). NCBI lineage: Eukaryota > Metazoa > Chordata > Aves > Gruiformes > Gruidae > Grus > Grus americana. The sequence continues at coordinate 85,286 of NW_026561349.1, read as the reverse complement.
AACTCTCTATTACGTGTTCGTATAATTTGAGCATCAAGACTATTAGAGGATGTCTTACGGTCTCAGACAGAACAAGTCTCTTTCACTCCCTTTCTCTCTAAGTATTCAGGTTTTTGCCTCACTACTGCTTCATTCATCTCACAGATATATTTCATCTTTCCTTACCAGAACATATTAATGGAGTTTTCCTGAAGGTCAGCCAGAGAGACAGACTGTGACACAGATTTCCAATATGCTGTAGGAAAATGAGAAAGGGATATGTGTGAAAACAGTACAATACCCTTCCTGTATTTTCCAAGTTGCACTACAAACTAGACCACGAGCAGAATATTTGTTTTAATGGGTTTTTTTAATGGAAAAGATAATACATTATAAAGAAAACTATTCTGGGTAATAAAAATATTTTTTAAAGGAATATAAATAACATCAAAGGGATGCCATAGAAAAATAAAGATCACAGAGTTAAAACTTCACTGTTCACAATGAGCCATTTTTCTGTGAACAGTTACTGGTTTGCATATAGATCTGAACTGTGCATCGGTAGGTGCAATCCATATCTTTTTACACTTTGCATTTTGCTATTTTTCACTATTAACACCAGATGAGCCTCACCAGAGGAGGATTGGTTTGTAGGATTAGAGATGTAGTAGTCTGCAGTAAAATGCTGAAGGAAATTTTGGGTGACTAGTAATTTTTACATAATCAAGGTTGTTGCTTGGTTTTGAGGTTTCTTATGCTCATTCTAACAACACAGGTGCAATTTTACTTATAAATGGACACAAATATTTAGATTCAATATTAACTCTGTAGTAAGGTTTGCATCAGCCTTTTGTAGCTTCTATCCAAATCTCAGCCCTTTTTGCCAAACACAAGCGCATAGAACACAATTTAAAAAAAAAAAAATTAGTGTTTTCTACTGTCTTTTCCCCATAATCTTCCTTGACAAAGAAAATGGCATTTCGAGATAGTGTCTTCTCCTGTAGCTCTTACACAAGACTGCCCTATGAGTTAGGACATAATCAACAGATATCCACCCATGCAAGGACACCAAACACACGCAAAATCTCATTGTCTTACGCATGGTGTTGTTACCATAAGTATGTACGACATCCCAAAGACCTCAGTCACAACAGCTGGTGCTCTTCATTTAAGAACACACAAAAGCTTCCACATGTAGGAATAGACACCAATAGCCAAGCGTGGGTATAATAACAAACGACAGTATCAGAAATAACATTATGCATGATAGAAGTCAGGATTTTTTACTGCCTTTCTGCAGGTGCAAATCCAGAAGGGCAGGGCTGTGGAAACCAGGTGCCAAGAAGCAGCCAGAGGACGGGCAGCTGAGCTGGGAACAAGCTCCAGACCTCTGCTCTGCCACTCGTGTCACGGTGGCTCTGCTGCATTCAGCTTTGCCTTCATGGCAGAGAAACTGGTGAGACTGAGCCGGCTCCACAGTCCCTCCCTCCTCTGGTGAACACCATTAAAATACCAACAGAGACTGATCGTCCTTTGAAGGGCAACCGCGAGGTATAACTGAAGAGGAGTGTATGGCAACACTGTTTTGAAACTTTCCTGAACTTTGAAGGCGAGATGTAAATTCAAACCGTGGTCAAAGCCACATCTGCCTAGCAAAAACTCTTGAAAGGAACAGGCTTTCTGTTTGAAGAACCTATTTTTGGTTCCCTGTGACAGCTACAGCTGACCTCCTCAAATAATATTGTATCAATTTAAAGTATGTGCGGTGTCATTCCAAGGAAACTGTGGCAAATGTGGTGAGCTTCCTAGGAAGTGCACAATTTAGGAAAGGTCGCAAATGGTATGCAAATCTGACAACTGCTAGCTGGATTATTCCTCTTTAGTGTGTATGTTTCTTTACAAGATAAATCGCTTCGATGTAGGAGAAACACACAGTGACATCATAAAATTGCGATCCAAGCAGCATGTAGTCTGGCCAAGCTAGAGTTGCTTTTTAATTACTTGTGCTAAAATCCCAATGACATACAAAATTTCCAAGTAAAACCAGAAAAATATGCCTAAAAATCCCATCACCTCCTCTCTTCATTGAACAGCATTTTCAGTGTTTTTCAAATGAAATAAGCAAAGGAAGATGCTACACTGACAGATTTTTGAAGACCTGAGAAGAAATGACAGGGCTATATTCTGTATGAGTGATTTTTCTCTGGTCGTTTTGGTATAGAATGAATTACTTAAAGCCAAATGGAATTTATTTTGGAAGAAATTCCCCAAAAGCACTTATACTAAATGTTTGTCATAGAGTTTACAAGTGAATGGGGAGAAAGGGACGTGGTAGAAGGTTAGTCCAATATAAAACACAATGTAGATATTCACAAACACGATACATAACACATAAAATAACATAACTCATGTTGTGAAATTATATATTTAAAAACCAACAAAAATTAAAAACCTGGCTGTACAATTTTAATTTGATCCCATGTATTAAGTTTCAGATTTTACTTACATTACTTTTCCTCCCATATCTTTTGCCTGTAGAAGAATCCTGCTTTCTTTTTGCAGGAGGGGAGGTGATCCAAAGTGTCACAGGTGAAGGCATCTCATATGTAGAACTCTCTGCGTCATTTTTCATCAACAAGAAGATGGACAGGGGAATAAGCCAGAAGTGTTGAGATTAGCAAAAGAAGATCCCGTGACTAAAGGAGTTACGTGTTCCCCAAGAGAACGGTTCTCTATCCTTGCCTCTGCCAAAGGATTGCCGAGTAATGTTTATAGCCAAGCACTAAAGCTCAGATGAGATTTAGATGTTACTGCTGACACTGAAAAGACTATAAGTTAGGCATGTGGCTTCAGGAGAGAAAATGTAAGTTAGGTCCCCATTTTCCCTCCGGTCCCTGTAGAATGGGGAGCCTGAGGCAGCTGGGAGCAGGTGTTACAACACCAAACATGCAGAGTGGAAATAAATCATTAGGAAGCACTGAATAGAGGGGTCAGTCTGCATTCCTTTCCTTTCTGGATGAGGTGGCTCCCCAAGACTGGGATCCATAGCCCAGAATCCTATTCCACTGCTTGACTTGTTCCACTGAGCAAACACCTAAGCTGCAGGGTAGTGCTCATATTCTCAAAAATGCTATGGTGACTAGGATGCTCACACAAAAAACAGAAGCTGTATTTTTGAGGCTTTTGTCAGCATAGCACAACTCAAATTTATATAATAAATTCTCAGGAGAGAAAAACAGTCTACCATTAGCTTATAAAACAAATAGAGATTTATAACCAATACATGCCTGGCTGGTCGACCCCATCAACGACATTTCTTCCTTGGTGACTCAGTACTGACCTTCATTTGTTTTGTCCTCTTTTTCTCCCACTTTCTTTGCCTTACCCCAGTGTCTTTGCCCAGTCAGTTCCAGGTTCCAGGATCCACGTCAGTCCATTCCTACATTTGATCCAGTAATTCATATGTCCAGACTTCTTGGCCAGCTACTACCCAGGCATCGGTTTCCTGCTAAAACGTTACCAGCCTCTGCTTGCAATGTGTCCCTTAAGCTCCTTTATTTGTTCCCTTCCCAGGTTAGCTGTCTCTTCGGCTTCTGTAGCATACATCTTCCTTCTCCATGTTGTCTGTGCCCAACTGAGAGGGGACATGAGGCACAAAAAAGAGACATCCTCTGAGTTCTCATGGCCAAATATTTCCTCATAAGTATTTGGAATCATTGTGACTTTTTTTTGGTAATATTTTTTAAACTATTGCATTTTCAGCAGCCTGAAATTCCTTTTTCTGTGGTTTTGAAGCATTTTTTCAGCTTCTTTATGTATGTTTTGGATTTGGGGGATTTGAGAGGAGAAGGGTGTGTTAGCATCTTCCCAGAACAAGTATTTTAATCATCGTGAGCATACAAGTGAATGGGAGCCAGAAACAAATAGAAAATAAATGCTACAATTCATGCTGCAATTTTTCTAAAATAGCTATGTCACAGTGAAGAAATTCCATGCATTCTGACCCACTAAGTGCGTGTATCTGTGCCTATGGTTTTCAGTAGTAGATATTGTCAAGCAACCGTACGGTCAACCTCCAAATGAGGCACAGAATGACAGAGTTCATGGAAATGCATACTTGAGAAATTCTATGTAGTCAGGCATCAGTAAATCCAGAGCATCACTGCACCCGCGGTGGCGGACACTGTCTACTTCACTATCATGAAGACAGAACAAAACAATGCATGCAGAACAAGAAATTACCATAGTCACCCATTTCCAAAATTAACAGGTCATATGCTGTGTTGTCATGTTTTCACAACTCAATGCTCATGACAGAGAACCATCCTTCCACAAAATGTCCGAGCTCTAAGAAAAGGAGAAGGACGGTACACCTTTGCCTCAGAGTAGCAAACCATACTGCAGTCATTTCAAGGAACAAACACAGACAATCCTCTGCTATCTCACTTGCCTCAACTGCTTCTAAGTTAGGTTGAGGGAAGAAGGCTATAAGATGGGACCTGCCCAGTATTGAACAGTATTTCTAGTAGCATGTTTTCCTTATCCTTTCATCCTTGCTTGACCTGAGAACATACTGCAATGAAGTTTTGCTTCTGGGTGTTCATCTCAAATTGAGTTTCTAGCATTACCTTACACATTGCAAATTATATTACAGGAATGTAAAGCATTTCCGCAGTGTAATCTTTTAAGTGTTCTCACAAGAAAAATAGTTCAATGGATATTTATTTAACATCTGGCACATTTGATCTTTCTGAGGAATCATCATGTGAAGCAATATATTACAGAACCTTTCTATTTTGTGTCTTTCACTGATTACCTGCTACTGTGCACTCTTGGAAACAGAACATTGCAATCAGGGATCAAACAATATTTTATATGTATAGAATTGGATTATTAAATTAACGTAATTCTGTTATTCACCTACAAAAAGTGGGTCGCTCTGCAATTCATAGATGGAAACAGGATGGTAAAGAAATCTCAGTAAACTGAGATAAAATAGATTTACAGAACAAAGCTGGCATGAAAACCAATTTCTTTTACTTCAATGGCAGCATATGATGCCTTTCTAAAGATATTCTAACAATATTGTCATTACATAAACCACATACGTTTTACTGTACTATTGAGTAATTAGTTACAGAAAACTCGATTGTGCCAGCATTGAATAAACACTGAAAATGCAGCTACCCATCTAAAGGAAGCAAATGAACTGTTCAGCAATGTAAATAGTTCAGGAAAGGGATTTCTAACAGATCTTCAGATTGATGGCCTTTTTAAGGGAGGCATATGCATTGGCACTGTGCCAAAGAGATGTTAGATGTATTAGGTAACATGAAAATAATTATCACGCATACACAAAGCAAAAAATGTAACCCCGTCCTTGAAAAATTATGCTGCTTCTTGTATAGCTATATACCTGCTCAAGAAAAGCAGCCAGATTTCAAGCTATACATGAGGATTAAAATTATTAACTTCATGGTTATGATTATTCTTAAGATCTGATATTTTTACTACAGGGCTTAGAAAGCACAGTCATGTGTATCTCTTGCATTCTGCGGCTGGTTATGCACGAGAGCAATGTAAAATCGATTAAATTTCAAGATCATCTTGGGGCTGCAGTAGTAAGAGTGCCATCGATTAACATTCCAGGGAAATTCTCAGTTTGGAAGGCAAAACAACAATAAATACGTAAGCACATATATCTATACAAAAGCTCCAGTTGGAGCCTTGCATATAACACCTTGAGGTATAGCTTGATCTTAAGGTCTGAAACTAGGTTTGCACACAGATGAGCAAATGACGTCTGTTCTCAGCTTGAGCACAAAATTTGACTCCTAATCACTATTTATCTGCCTTATGTTGCATTGTGTCACTGAAAAGGAAGAGAGAAAGAAATTAATAATTTAAAAAAACATATTCACACCCTCTTGTGCAGCTGGTGCTGTATGTGTTCCTTATACCGGTAATTTCACTAAACTGTATTTAGAAAAAGACAGCAATTAGACTTCAAGGCACATCTCTGCAAGTCATATGGTTTTAGCATAATTTTAGAGGCTTTTAAAAAAAAAGATAAAAATAACAGCTCAGATATTTCTGGCAATACATTATTAGAAAAAAAAAAAAATACTTTTGCGTTGTGGTCCCAGTAAGGAATCTCTGTTAGAATGCTTGAACTTTATTACACCATGCATCCCAGCAGTGTCTGTCGAATGATGACCAGACACTCCAGCAGACTTAATGATTTAGTGGACTCCCCCCCATCCGGCGTTTAATCTCCCAGCGTACCCTTCCTGGACAGTAGCTCCTGATGATATTTAAACTGAGATTTTTGGTCTGAAAGTAGCAGTTCTACCTGACAAAAGAAATCCTCCCTCCTGATTGAATCAATAAGATCTGTGTTAAGTGACAGCTTGTCTTATCTGGCAGTTTCTCATTGAATATCTTGCTGGTCCCTCCCAGAAAACATAGAAATATTCTGGCAAAGGAATGGGACTGAAAAAGAGGGTTCTTTGTTCCCTGAGTTTCTGTACAGCTTGACAGGGAAGATATAAAGATATCCGTAGGTCACTGAAGGTTAGTATTTCCTCTGGCAATATTGATTTGACAAATGAAGAGAAAACAAACACCCCAACCATAGGAACAGAATGGCAGGATCATTGCAAATCCAGAAGCAGACAACACTAATAAACAATTGAAGGTAAGCTTTCAGCAGTATCCAAAGCAGCATCCGACTGAGGACCTGGATCAAAACTTTCTCTGGAGATTTATGTAGGACAAAGAGCTTTTCTGTTCTTTCTTCGGGCACCTGATGCTAAATCCAGATGGCTGACTCCTGGTATTGGACACAGTGGCTGCCCACTCATTTGTTGTGCAAATATTTTCCCTCAGCCAAAAGTAAGCCCATTTTGGTATTACTGAACACAGATCGAGGGAGCAAGCAGCCACATTACTTGTTCAGTCATTCACTTTTCATCTGAGTAAGTTAAGAAAACAAACCCATCAAATTTTCCTCTGTCTAATCAATAGACAGGCAAGATATAGTCAAATGGTTTTAAATAAGATAAAAGCTATATCCATATTAAAGAGGACATTTCTTTTAAAGGTTTTCGGGTTTTTTCCATTTCTTTGGGGTTTTGTTGGGGATTTTTTCCCTCCCAAATAAAGGGTGCTGCAGTGTCTGTACTCTATAAAATGATTAGGTGGAGTTATTATTCTTATCTGAAACCCGCAAAACCAGCTCTCCTTTATTTAAGATAATAGCTGTTTCATCAGGTTTCATTCTACTTCAACTGAATTTATTGTAAAATAATTGTAAGAAGGTGTAGTTTTCTAACTTGCCACACGATATAATGAGAAGAACAAAGATTGGATATAGGTCCTGTCCCCACCTCAGGACTGCTTAGCCCATACATGATGGCCACTCTCTAATCCTACATTCCACAGATTCATTAAAAGACAGAAAAGACTCAATCTCTCACTATGCAGAGCCAGAACATGTAGGGAAGTGACGGTTATGAGGAAGAAAAGATCTCCCATGACTTCAGGTAGAGGTGGGGGTTATATTCCCTTCTTCATCGTCCTTCTTATTTTGCCTTGCCCTGCTTTTCATGATCTCTGTTCCTTTTGCCTCCTCTTTTGCTGTATTTTTCAAGTCCTCCTTTGATCTCTCTCTTTTTTTTTTTTTTCTTTCCCCTCCATCCCTGTTATCTGCTCTCTGTCTTGAATATTTGACTCACATAATTATGGATATCTGAATACAGTTAGATTTGAAAACTATCCAGAACAGAGCTCCAGCAGGTCATTGCAAGTGTCACTTTAGCAGTCATAGTATGCAGCTAGAGAAGATTTAAGAGCCGTGACAGTTGGTCACAATCCAGTGTTTCAGTGCGGACAGTTGGTCACATAATCTGCCAATGATACGTGTGTGTACTCTCTCTGACTTCCCTAATGAGTTTAAATCCAGCGAATGGACCTGAAGCTTTCAAATTAATTGAATTAATATTCAGTATATGGACTGGTCATCCACAGATTCATCTAATCGCTGCTGAACCAGCAAATCCTCTCTGTATCCGCAATGTGTGTGGCAGCAGTGGCCAGCAGTTTACTACCTATGGTGTAAAGAAGTATTTTTGTCCTTTTACCTATTTTAAACCAGTCTCCTACTGGTTCCTTTGAAAGTCCTCTGGTTCATACACAGCAGTGACCAACACTGTCACATCTTCACTATTTTCGTAATTCTGTGAAACTTTTTCAGCTGACCCTCCGAGCTATCTCCTCTCCAAACTGAAGAGTCCCAGACTTTCTAGTCTCTCCTCACTTGATCTGTTATTAAACACTGGGCAATGAGAAAACCTGACGGCAAACTCGGATGGCAAAGATATCAGTGTGCCTGAAAGGTCCTGGGAAAGGAAAGGGTTCTGAGAAATCCCCAGTTATTTCCCTGAACCGTGCTTCTTTTCCAAGCTTGGGTGAGCAAGGACTGCTTGGTCACTAACAGTCCAAAAACAGGTTAAGAGCTTTCCGATTCTTTAGATTTTTTCATTCCTCTTTCTAACATATTCTGCTAACGCATGTGATGTCAGGGTCTGGAGGACACCAATATGCCTTATGTGCCCTGACCACCCTGCCCACAGCCCAGGATCCCATTTCATCCCGTGGGGCTGTCAGTCCCTGCTCCAGTGATGCCCCAGCAGTGCTGGGCTCCAGGTCCCCACAGTCCTGCCCTGCCCCGCCATGGGCCCCACTCGTCTGGACTCTTACCCACAGACTGAAACACAGCTTGACCTCAGACCCACCTCATCACCATGGATCCACCTGGTGATCGCTGGCCCTGATCCTGACTCTGTCGTGCCGCTTGACATCCTGGCTTCCAGACGTGGGGCCTGCCCTGTCACCACACACTTGCCCGATGACCTAGGCTCTGTGCTGAAGCTGGATGCCACCTCTGGGTCTGTCCTGCTCCCTGGCTGGTGGTGGGACACCAGCCACTGGTCCCTGCCCAGCTGGCCGTGGCATTGCACTCAGCTGACAGCTCTCCAGCCCTCAGGGAGCAGCCAGCCCTAGCTGCACCCTGATGTGAAAGGTAAAGTCCATGATTAGCTTCCCAAAGCATGAAAAAGTGTATAAAGCACCAAAATTATCTTTAATCTGCCTTTGTGCTGCTGCATATGAAAATCACCCTGGAGGCAAAAGGGTACAAACAAGAAGGACAGGAGATGCCAGTGAGAAAGTGGATGGGCAAGAAATGCCATACTCCCTCTTTGCCTGTTGGGCTTCAGAAATACTTTAAATTGTACGTACCAAATGGAGCTAAATACTGACATTTCAAACCAGGTCCTTCACAGAATTTTTTATAGACATGCTTTCAACACTTTTTACTCTGCCTTCAGTATCCCTATATTCTAATATTTTTAATGAGGCTGAAAAAAAGAATAATTAATAGGGACAAAAAAAAATCCTCTGTTATTGCTTAATATCTATCAGGATGGATAGAAGTTGCTTTTATAACAGCCAATAGCAGACATGAAAACAACTGGCAATCCAGTTAAAACTCAGAATCCTATGCCCTCTGCTATAGGACTAAGTCAGGGTGTCCAGCACATGCAGAAAAGAGTACCTTTTAAAAAAAAAATCCTAATTTTTGGTGTGCTTTACTGTTATCAATGCTATGATGGCACTAAGATGTCAGTTTTGTATGTCTGTAACTAAAACCGTCATTACAGGTTGTTACTGGGCCATTGTAATCAAAGGAAATATGAAGACTTGAAAATGAATCCCAAATGAATGGATTCATTCATTTGAAAAAAAATCCAAATCAAACATCCCAGCTGTTTGAATCCCAAATATTTCCTGAGATACATGGTTGTTGGAAGCACTTGGAAGTCTTAATTAAAACTTTGTTTACAGACTGAACTCTGATTCTTAGAACTGCTGGCTACCGTAGACAAATTATCTGGACTGATGAGGCAAAACAGAAAGTTAGAGAAATCATCTGGATTCAGAGTTTTTAATATTTCTGTGGAAAGTGTGGATTTGTCAGATAACCATATTTGGGAATGCTGTTTAAAAAGGCTAAGAATGTTAAGAAAGTTATGGTAATATTAGGTCAAAGCTAAATAGATGAAAGAATATCCATTGGCACATGTACCAAGAACTGCATCAGATGACCAACTCAGGAAAGCACTGCTGTATCAGTGCCACTTCACATTCCTCAATGCTTTTCTTTACAAATGTGAGGGCTCAGAACTGCATGGGTTTGTCTGGATGATTTTGTGTTTGGTTTTGTGGTTGGGTTTTTTTTTCACAGAAGGCTTAATTTCTAAAATATCCACCTAATGTCAGATAAAGTTAACAGAAGTCATCCATGAAAAAAATGCCCGACCACAATTCAATGGCAATTTCTTAAAGAAGTGGCTGGCAGCCGCATAAGGAGGTGGCTGTCTCTGCAAGCGCTGTGGAACCTCAATCCCCCCCAAGGGGTGTCAGTGGGCTAGGTTTTTTGTGGTCTCAGCAGAAAGAGATACTGCCACCAAACCCTGGGTGCCACTGGCGAAGCTCCCGAAGGGTTTTCACACTTCAAATAATAGAGTTCTTTACTAAGATAATTCACATACTGCTTATGTCAAAAGCACTGAGTATTTGATTAGAAATTAAGACAGCCATGAGTCTCAAGTGAGTCTCTAGGATCAGCCCTATCAGCACAACCAAGAAACTTCATCCCTTTCTCGTGCCAGTGGGGGCCACATCTCTGCCCAGACCCCACATCCTCCATGCCAGGCCCCACTTTGCCCATTATCAAGTCTTTTGTCAAACAGCTCAACTGAAGGAGTCTTCATGGCTCTCCTACTTTGCCTCCCTCCAGAGTATGACAGTCCCCAGCCCAATACAGAATTTTATTCCCTCTTGTGTACTGAAGAGGCAGGGAAGTCCTCTGCTTGCTGGGTGTCAAGCCAGTGGTAACACTGAACAGTGACACTGCCAGCCTATCCAACTATACTGTGAACTGGATCAATTTTGTTCACATTTCACAGGAAATTACTGTAATAACTAGATCCAAGAAAGTGATTCTCAGGGGTCGGTACTGGGACTGGCACTGTTCAACATCTTTGTCAGCAACATGGACAGTGGGATCGAGTGCACCCTCAGCAAGTTTGCCGACGACACCCAAGCTGTGTGGTGCGGTCGACACACTGGAGAGAAGGGATGCCATCCAGAGGGAACTTCACAGGCTTGAGAGGTGGGCCCGTGAGAACTGCATGAAGTTCAACAAGGCCACATGCAAGGTCCTGCACGTGGGTTGGTGCCATCCCAAGCACAGCTATAGGCTGGGCAAGGAATGGGTTGAGAGCAGCCCTGAGGAGAAGGGCTTGGGGTTATTGATTGATGAGAAGCTCAACATGAGCCAGCAGTGTGCGCTTGCAGCCCAGAAAGCCAACCCTGTCCTGGGCTGCATCAAAAGAGGTGTGACCAGCAGGTCGAGGGAGGTGATCCTGCCCCTCTGCTCCACTCTTGTGAGACCCTACCTGGAGTACTGCATCCAGCTCTGGGGACCCCAGTACAGGAGAGACATGGAGCTGTTGGAGCGAGTCCAGAGAAGGACCACAAAGCTCATCAGAGGGCTAGAGCACCCCTCTTATGAGGACAGGCTGAGAGAGTTGGGATTGTTCAGCCTGGAGAAAAGAACGCTCCAGGGAGACCTTATAGCAGCCTTCCAGTACCTGAAGGGGCCTACAGGAAAGCTGGTGAGGGACTGTTTATGAGGGAGTGTAGTGACAGGAAAAGGGGTAATGGGTTCAAGTTGAAGGAGGGGCTATTTAGATGAGATGTTAGAAAGAAATTCTTTACTGTGAGGGTGGTGAGGCACTGGAACAGGTTGCCCAGAGAGGTTTTGGAGGCCCCATCCCTGGAAGTGTTCAAGGCCAGTTTGGATGAGGCTTTGGGCAACCTGGAGGGTGTCCCTGCCCACAGCAGGGGGTTTGGAACTAGATGATCTTTGAGGTCCCTTCCAACCCAAACCATTCTGTGATTCTATGATTCTATGAAAATACATTATTTTGACCAAAGTAAAACATTCATTTCTACAGGATCAGACATCTCATGTTTACAAGTTCTTCACTTCAAAAAATTACAAATGTACAAGTTAAAATGACAAGGTAAAAAAATAATAATTTCAGCAGGACTGAAACTAAATATTTTGGAACAATTTGTTTAACACACAAAAAGCTCAAATTCATTCCTTCTTCCTTATTTGGAAGGTAACAAAATATTGAAAAGTAGGACTGCCTATGGTACTGAAGTTCAACGTTTCATACAGGTCTAACAGGCTACAGCACCATGCAGCAAGCAGGCTATCAGGAGGGTTGTTTACTCTTCGGTATGCCACAGTTTTGCCAGAGGACAGGAGTTTCTTCTGTGACTCTATGATTAGGCATATCTTTGGCTAACTTTGCTGTCCTTAACAAGTAATCATAAGTACCAGAAACATCAAACCTACAGCATACCTTCACTTTTCCAGCTTCTTTGAAATATTTGTTTCGTTGCTAGGCCCTATGAAATACTCTGTAAGCATCAGAAGACAAAGATGAGAGTCATCACATCAGGAAAGAAAACCGCAAGCAAGATACCATTGTGGGAACCAGATGACTTTTCTGGGCCCTTGACACTAAAAGCCGCACCTGGCATCCCCACTTGCTGCCCGTTTGTTTCATACTGTTCCTCGGAAAGTCAGTCATGACTCACTTCCTCTGGTCCTGACGCTTCCGCTGAGCAGGGAGATGTTGCTCACTGCCTAGTGACCGTGCTTGTACGAGTGATGGCTGGTCATACTTGTCACAGAGGAATTTTCTGCCATGAATCCTGAGACGATGCTTGAAAATAGTATGTATTTCAGAGCTACAGTTGTTTGGCATTGTCCTAGTTTTGGAGCAATGGTTAATTAGGCCACTCTATTTTACTGGAAAATTTTCAATCTTGCCCTTTATTTGACTCTGTATTTCAGTAGAAAAATTAGAAACCACATCAAGAGGCTTCAATTTTCCTTTCCTAAACAAAATCAGGCTGCCAATGACTCAACAGTCTCGAAGAGAGGCGTAGTGGTCTAATGTTGGGGGGGTGTTTCTTGCAGTACTGAACTCTGTAAGGGCACAGTATTGCAGGAACACAACCTGCTTCATGTTTAAGCATGAACACCAGTTTTCAGTTCAACCAATACTTCTTCAGAATACCAAGCTCACTGAAACAATATTTTAACAGTTGTTTAAAATCAAACGCTGATTCAGACAGTGTTCCAGCTCAGTTTGTTATTGATCAAGCAAACACATTTCATAGAATCATAGAATCATAGAATAGTTTGAATTGGAAGGGACATTTGAAAGTCATCTAGTCCAACCCGCCTGCAATGAGCAGGGACATCTTTTTTACACATTGTAAAAAAAATTTTTCCTTATACCTAGTCTAAATCTACCCTCTTTTAGTTTAAAACCATTACCTCTTGTCCTATTGCAACAGGCCCTGCTAAAAAGTTTGTCCCCATCTTTCATATAAGCCCCCTTTAAGTACTTGAAGCCTGCTAGAAAGGTCTCCCTGGAGGCTCTTCTTCTCCAGGCTGAACAATCCCAACTCTCTCAGCCTGTCCTCATAGGAGAGGTGCTCCAGCCCTCTGATCAGCTTCGTGGCCCTCCTCTGGACCCGCTCTGACAGCTCCATGTCTCTCCTGTACTGGGGCCCCCAGAGCTGGACCCAGTACTCCAGGTAGGGTCTCACAAGAGCGGAGTAGAGGGGCAGGATCACCTCCCTCGACCTGCTGGTCACACTTCTTTTGATGCAGCCCAGGACACGGTTGGCTTTCTGGGCTGCAAGCGCACACTGCCGGCTCATGTTGAGCTTCTCATCAATCAATAACCCCAAGTCCTTCTCCTCAGGGCTGCTCTCAATCCATTCCTCGCCCAGCCTGTATTGATACTGGGGGGTGTCCCAACCCAGATGCAGAACCTTGTCCTTCAGACACATCCTTGATCCCTGACCACAGATCAGGCTGGCTGGCTGCATAAGATAGAGCAGGAGAGAGCTGTCACACTCTGGTGTAAAGAAAATGTGTACAGTAGATAGATGAGTTTTAAGCAGAATGCAGCAGATTTTATAAGACTGGCATTACCAAATAACATCTTGGTTATGAATTGTAGCACTTGTAATCTGAAACAGTGAAATTATTTCCTCTGTGGAAAACTACTAGGACCTGCAGAACCAGTATCACTTTATAAATCTGCCAACTGTCCTGGTTTTGGCACGGATGGAGTTAATTTTCCTACTAGCAGCAGGTATAGTGTTGTAGTTTTGATTTAGGATGAGAATAATGTTGAAAACACACTGATGTTTTCATTGGTGCCAAGCAGTCAAGGACTTTTCAGCTTCTCCTACTGCCCTGCCAACGAGAAGGGGACAGAGCCAGGACAGCTGACCCCAACTGGCCAAAGGGATATTCCATACCATATGACATCATGCTCCATATATAACTGGGAGGTGGGCCAGGAGGCAGCTCGGCTTGAGAACTAGCTGAGTATCAGCTGCGGTTGGTGAGCAATAGTGCCATGCATGAATTGTTTTTTATATTCTTTTATCATTATTATTACTATTGTCTTCTTTTTCTGTCCTATTAAACTGTCTTTACCTCAACCCACAAGTTTTACCATTTTTTTTTTCTTTTTGAGTCTCTCCCCCATCCCACAGTGTGTGTCAGGGAGTGAGCAAACTTCTGTGTGGTTGTTTTAGCTGCCTTCTGGGTTAAACCACGACACCAACAAAGGAGTTGACTTACCTCCTAGGAAAACATGGATTTTGTACAGCAGCATAACCTTTAGTCAGGCAGGTATTTTATAAATATTATTTCCATTACAATTACCTGAAATCATATCTTAATATGGTTGACCATGATTTCAATAAAGAACTCTGATATTTGAAAGTATTGCGGTGTGAGAAACAGGATGCGTGTACAGCACACTTGCGTGCTGGAACGGGTGGCCGTTAAAAGATGATTTTATTGACGTGTTCTGCAGAAAACCTCCAGCTCCAAGGTGAACACATTCTGTATTGGTAGCTGACATTCCTGACTTCGTAGTTCGCAAGTAAGAACCTCTCTCAGATCCTCTAAGTCTGCAGAGTGGGAAAACATTGCTCCCTAACAGAACTTATTTTCATGGCTATAAATAAACAAGTATCTCCAGGAAACAGAAAAGGCAATGATATGTATTTGTTGAACAATGCTAAGCAATACATTTTGAGCAAAATCACAACACAGCCTTGGAGGATAATTTTTCAAAACACATAGGCTCTTGTAAAGCAGTCACTTTCTTTTTTTTTACAGAAGTAAGTAGTGCTGTTAACAAAAATTTGCTGACATCTTCCACTAAGCTGTCGTACGACTGGAAACTGTTAATACCACTACGATTTTTCAGTGTGTCTCTCTTATGATAAATCAGGTAATACATCTCCTCACAAGTAAACAAAAAAGGAGGGAGGAGTGTAAAAGGCTTTGTTTGTGCCATGAAAGAGGAAGAACCTAACCGATACCCAGGTAGCAGGTGACAGTCACTGTGCTCCCAGATGACAATGCTGTATCCTACACAAGACACAGCTTCTGAGGCAAATTTCAAAGACTTTGAAATAAGGTCTGATCATACTTAGAAAGTAGTCAATAACACATTTTTAAGACAGACCGTAAAGGATGAAGCCAGGCATAAATGCACAAAGGCGTTTTTAGAACTCAGTCATCCTGACGGTTTCAAAATGCTCCACTCCATTATAGAAAAAAGGTTACATATTTAGCATTTAGTGTTGAAAATGATGATGTCTAAAATGACGGTATTGTTATCAACAACATTTTCAATGTATTCTCTCACATACAGTATTTGGAGGTAGATTGAAAAATTATAGTATTTACAGAATTACAGTTTTGCCCTGTATTTCAGCCTAAATTAAACACCAGAAATTTTTCGTTTTCCAGAACAGGCGCTTGTCTATTAGAAATTATTGGTTTTAGTCTCTTTGAAGTTATACTGCCATTATTTCTTTTATACCAGATAGCATATTGCTAATTTCTACAGTGCAAATGAAAGAAAACTCAAATCTTCTGCTTCTCATTATACAGTCAATAAAATGTTCTGCCACTGCCTCAGATCTCTGTCCGGAAGTTAATGATCTCATTACACTTTCTAGAGGAATGCTGGAATAACCCTGATGTCCTCACTTTAATTACTTTTTTAAAACTCCATTGAAATTAAGACGTCTCCGGGGCAGTTTTACTGCTGCTGATTTCAGGTCGAAGATTAGATATAGTTCCCTACAGTCAGAAGAAGTACATCGAGAATCAAGTTTCCTGTTGCTGCTCTTTGTATCGCTCTAAATATTACACCCAGATTAAAGACACATGTTCTGAAAAGCCTAACAGGTATATATTTCATATAGTACCTTCATATACAGCAAGCACCGATTTATAGGAATGCTTTGTAAGTTTTAGCAGTCAGCATGTGTGCCATTCAATACGCTTCATTTTGAAAGTACAATGCAAATTCCAAAGTCCTGCCCTCTGACAAAGACCTGAGCGATAGTCTGATAGTGAGCTCTTAACATATGTATCCAAACCTTAAGGGCCTAACTGAATACCTGTTTTGGTGGGTGGATAATATCCATAGACTCCTTGTGGGCTTAACATTGGGACCATAGTGAAAAGAAGTTTCTGGAATAAAAATGTTTATCTCTTCAAAGTACTTTTTGCAAAGCAAAATCAACTATGTCATTTTTAGGGACTCCTTATGTGAGAATAAACGGAATAAAAGAACAACTAATTTTATCTTTAAAAAAAAAAAAAAGAAGCTTTCTATCACTTTATTACAAAGTTAATTTGGTAATAGACTTAGTAAACTGGAAACCTAGAAATTGTATTAGCAAATAGGTTTATTTTAAGTTAAGGCTGCTTAAGGTAGGTATTTTAACTGTGGATCAAGGTCTTGGTGCTCCACTGGCCCACAGTATAGGTCTTCTCAGTAGTATTCATATATTTTATTGCTACTCCAGAAGGAAGGATGATGATATTTAACATGATAGTTAAATTAATGCTCTTATTTTCAAAACAAGAGCCATACCTCAAAAGTTAGTCTGTCGTTGTCAGCTGAATTTGGAATCTCACCTAACAAGTCTTGGGCAGCGAAGAATAGTCTCCGCTCCTCTTATCTGAGACAAATCAAGTTGTTAAAATCTCCCTTCACAAGGTGTTAGACCAGTTCTATAGTTTGCTGGGCTTTTGAGGAATGAGTTTGCATGTGACCTCAGGACTACAACCTTAACCAGAGTGCAAATGCGTGGACAGGGAATTTGTCTATGAGCAAAGCTTACTGATTATTGACCCCATCACCACGTGTAATCATTTCATTCTGTTGTCCAAGTGAAATGGATCCCTTCTCAAATGGTGAGCTGCAGCTCTTGGAAGTTCTCCAAATGAAAAATTCTGAGAGTTGGGATGTGAAAGAGAGGAAATTTTACTGAGGTTGAAGTACCTTTCTCTTGCCAGTTAGGTGGCAACCCCACTGATTTAAGGCCCTGGACCCAGCAGCTTAGAGGTATATACAGCGATACATAAACACCGAAAATAAAATTGCATATCCTACACAAGTAAATCTTTGGTTTTGGGGTTTTTTTTAAATGCACTTATTGTTCCACAGACTTATCTTTCATATACTTAACTTTTCATAGGAGGATTTCGATACAATTTAGAAAACGCTTTTCCTCACTTTTGCTTCCTCAGCAGGCATTTTTCAGGTGAGCCAACTGAAAGACAAGAGCTCTCTAAGGACATATTAGCAGATCATTAGCAAGCAATGGAAGCCAAGAACCTAACCTCTGATTTAACAAGGAGAAGAGCATTCAATGAGTGGATATACCTATCTACATGAACATACTTTTATGAATTTACTTCCTTGTTTTCGAGAAATTTGTTAGTATATGCACAAGAAATAATCATTAAATTATGTCAGAACTGCTGTACTCTATCCACAATTTAGTTTTTAATTCATGGGTATCATATAGTAAATTTCTTAATGACTAGGGGGTTTTATTCTCTTCTAGAAATGACTGAACACAGCTTAGAAAAATGAGAAGTATCTGAGAGGAACTGTACAAAAGGACAACCAGCTCCTGTTCAGGGATATGAATTCTGGACAGTTCTATGAATTCATTTGTTCACTTTTTCAAAGAGAATAATTTTCTCCCCACTCCCATGTATGGCAGAGAACAGAAATTTTTCCATTTCCATGAGAAAAGTTATTCTTGTAGGTCCCTATGTTCTCATCAAAAGGGTTAGCAAAATACCAAAATTTAACAAAAGTAAAGAAAAAAAATACCTCAGTTATCCTGAAAACAAGTCCAAACCTCCTACTCAGAAAGCACTTCTGCCAAATTGGTCCCATGGTGAGAATCTTGAAAAGCAGAAGTGAAGTTTTAGTTTACACAGAAAAAAAAGAGTAAGAGAAAACTTTTGCATGGTAATCTGAAAAATAAAAATGTAACTTGCAGCAGAAGGTGCATAAATCATAGCAAGTTAATCTTGTTCTAAAGCTCACTTTACTATGATCTGGTTTAATAATGCTTTGTTTAAGAATGGATCTTAATTGATAACTCAGACCTGAAGGCATCAGAAATCTGATTCAAATACAGGGTGAGAATGTGTAAATTTTATGTCACAATGCAAAATAAATAAACAAATTAAAGAAAAGTGAATGTATCAAAATTATTAACTTGGCCCTAAGCTACTTATACTGTCACACAAGATTCTAGGTAGAACTTAACTATATCCTTAAAGCACTTTGCATTTAACTCAGTGAACGAAACACATGTGATTTTCTATCCTGCTATCCAGAGGAAAAAGTCCTAGATCAAATCTGCAGAAAATTTTTCAAGGAAACTCTGAAAACATGAAGACTGATTACAATATAAACTCTCAGATTTCCACAGGCAATAACTTTTCTTTGTGTCCATCCCTCGAGAGCTAGCAACTTTGGTAATTCCTTATAATTACTATCTCATTCTGCCCACAAATAATGCCCAGACTTTTCTAGTTGATTACTACCATAATTAAATTAAACTCAGAGCAATTATTCGCATCTTGTACTTAATTTCAAATCTGTTCCTTCTGTTGTGGACCAGAAGTGAAGCTTGTGCACTCTTAGTGTTTCTGTTTTCTTGACAGTATGAATGGATTTTGTAAAATATATTACCCTTCGCTACAAACCTTGTCACACTCATATCCGTTTATGATGGATACAATATTCCTTTAAGGATTTTTTTTTTTTTAGAGTTTTGCTATATGTAGCCCCATGGTTATCAGTTTGCAGTTGTGGACTATTCCTGAGAGTCTGCGAAGAAGTAAAAAAAGAGTGAGTCTATTTTGGGAGGCTGAAATTCTCTATGCATGGTCTATGTTTCCACTGGAAATCATCTCAGCAGGTGCAAATCACAACAAAAGTTGAACACTTAGGGTTAGCTAATGCAAGGCCGTTACCAACTGCCACGTGCTCATTTGGCACAGTCATGACAACTGGCCCTTACAAATGAAACCTCCGTGTCACAGCACTTGCTAGTTATCCCCCAGACTGCTTAAGAATTTTGTGCACGTGCACACACAAATACAAATGGAGAAAGGCTACAGCAAGTAATAAGGAAGGTCAAAGGCACAAGCACAAGAGCTGGAAATGTGACTGAGTCTCTTTGGGCACCTTCATGGATGTCCTAATGTTGGATACAGACCTGTGAATGGGTCACAGAAGAGACAACCAGGCAGTACGCAGATCCTTCAAGCAAAAAACAGTGTGATAACATCGTTACCTGAAAATGCAATTGAGCATGTCCAGAGTCTGGGTTTTGGATATATATTTGTATGGGTTTTGGATATATACTTGCTATGAACTTCACTTATTTTCAGTATTGCCAGCACTTCAAAGAATTTCAGTTTTATTTTGGAACGTAACAAGTTCCATTCTTTCATTTACTGAAGTTGGCTATAGCGACCCATTAATACCTAAAGCATTATTATGTTATTTTAGTGAAAGGATTACTCCAAAGCCACTGAGGAACACAGCCTGCTGGTATGCACACTGTGTGCCCAAGCAAGGGAGCAGACAGACCTGTCCCTGAGGACAGGCTGGTTTGAATTCCACAGTTTTTATACATTGTAGTCTTTCGCCACTGACAAACTAAAGCCAGAATTTATACTCTCAGTCCTGGAGTGGTCAGTTAAAAAACAAGGAATTTAAAAAAAAAGACAAAAAAATAAAGACAATCATTATCATAGTCTTTAGAACACTCTTAAAAGACACTATATTATTAAATTTTGCCATATTTTCATGCCAGCTCTCACTTTTTTCTGCTGCTTTGTGCAGAAGTGCAACACAGAAGACTGCTGAAGCTCTGTTGATGTCTCTCCTTGCTTTTGGCCAGATGAGGAAGTTCTGGATTTGGTCTAAATTAACTTCTTCTGCTTGGTAAAATGCAGGTTTTGATGCTAATTCTTTAACCATTAAATCAAAGAGCAAAACAGTTTGTACCTGAGAGCGTCAACAAGACTCGCAAGATGTTGGTTGCTGGAACTCAACCTGAATTCATGTTCCCTACAGATGCTGGCTGCTTGAAACGGGTGACACAGGAGTCATTTTAAGAAGGTCTCAGAGTGTTTGTTCCCTGCTGCCTTCTCTTGCCTCAGCCAGAAGGCATAGCTGGAGGCTGCAGGGAGTCCTGGCCTTCACCTGTACTCCATGGGGAGCTCTCGGGAGCATGGGCACTTGGTGGACCTTCCATTTCCCTGGGGAAAATCTTCAGGGTTACAACTGAGTCAGCCCCAACGTTACTCTAGCAAGGCAGTACTGTACATGAACAACGATTTTGGCCTCTATGCCACCCTGAGAGCTGCTGTCCATCACAGTGTAGATGCTTGCCTGATGATCACTAGTGAGGGATTCATTCTTATATCTCAACTAGAAGATGGCTGGAGCTATGGGAGTCTGATGATCCTCATTTTTTATTCATTCACACATTGCTCTTGTTGACTTTGAATTTTCCCGACATGTTAAAACATTCAGATTAACATTGACCAGACTTAGGTCCTCTGGACTTTACTTTCCCAAGGCCTAGGGACCTTGAAACAGTTATTGATAATATTTTGTAGCCATGTTAGGGTCTATTCTCAACAAACTTGATAAAAGGGGCCTTAATACTAGAGGAAATCAGGTCAGCTACCTCTGGTGTGTGACAGCCCAGATGTGCAAAACTTACAGCGATGGATAAGATGGATGAGAACAGCATCTGAGAATGATATGCAGATGCCTCAAAAGCATCTTGCTTTCCTTTGTCATGCAGCAGTGGTATGAGAGACACATATAGCAGACATGGTATATACTCCAAAGCAAAAAGGCTTTTGGCATGAATTGTCTGCAACCGTAATGAAGTTTCAGACATTTTAAGTATCACACTAAACCACAGAGCTGATATAGAATACTTGAGAAGGAGAACAAAAGATTGGTGTTCTAATAACAAAACTTAGCACTTAAAAATAAATACAAAACCACAAAACTTTACTTTCTGTGTGGTATTTGGTCTCTGAGAAGTTGCAAACAGGCTGGTTTTGTCTTTATTTTCTGGTTCTACAGACTGTGGTCTAAAAAAAGAATTGGTTTTAGAGTCCAAGAGCAAGTCATCTGCAAAGTTCATTTTAATGACGGAACGCAGATTGTTGTTCATTTGGGTTTTGTATATGTTCTGCTTATCTTCACGAAGGTAAACATCTCTGGAATGTCAGGATTAAAATATTTAGGATGTTATTTCTAGCCATCACTGCCTACTGATCTGACTGCTTTGTTTTAGTTAAACTTCCATTTGCTAATGAAATCAGAATTTTCTAAAATGAACATCATGTACATCAAATGTGCTGGCGTAGTAATTTGAGCATTCTCATATTTGAGGAAGTCCTGCGAAAAATATAAAGTTTTCTACTACTCAGACTCCTCTTTCAGTTTTCCTGTGCTGCAACTCTCAGTTTTTTGCAATGCTTTTATATCACAACCATCATTTTATCTTGTTGGACACTATTTCTATTGGAAAAGGGGCAGGTATAATTCTTTCAGTTTTTAGAGTCTGTTAATCACACACCCCAAGCTCTGGGTACATAGCTATCATTATAAAGCATACCTTTCATAAGTGAAAAATAGCTACACAATAACAAATTGATTCTCCATCCCTTAAAATGTACTTCTCTCCTCTCTCGTTCACCCCCCAAAACTCGGAGACTGATGAGATTTGCAGAAGACTTCCCTCCTTTAACAAAATTGATATAATAGCTCCCTTTTGTCAATGGCAACAGTGTGCATTGCTGGATGAAGAGTGGTGTCTGACTCTGGTTTTCCTCGCCAGCTCTTCTAGGTGTACTACAACACTTTACCAAATGAGATACTCCTGAAATCTCTTCACCTGACCATGGATTTCCAACTGCTATTGAAAAAGGCAGACCGGCACACACAGTGTTACCAACTCTTTTCTTTCTCTTCTGAGAGTGTTCACTGTTTATGCCAGCAATGATCAGGATCAATAGAGAAGAAAGGAAACACCCTGTCCTGTCCTGTCCTGTCCTGTCCCCTCCCTCCTGGTTACCAGCTAAATACAGCTCTAATAGGCTTGATGCTAGATTTCCAACACATTTCTCTTTCGTTTTCCACTTAGAATATTGATAGTTTTTCTGTTTTAACTATACTCACAGCCCATAGATGTCTCTCCAGGTATACAGGAATGTGCACACCCACGTAGTTCACTGGTATTCCTCCAGGAAAACACTGGTCTGAATACCTTACACTTCGAAATCTGCACAAGTATGCTCACAGAAGTATGCATATCTCTCCAATCAATGCAGTTATGCTCAGCTGAAGGTGCCCTAAAGGTCTTTTACAAATTATTTCTGACTGAGTGAAGCAACCACGAAGAACAAAATCAGTTCCGAGCTTTGATCTGGTAACTCAATCCCCACAGGTGTCAGAAGGACTGATATGCAATTGTTTTTGAACTAACTTATATACAGGAATTGCCTGTGCCTCACTGGGAATATCAGTAAACCTCAGGATACAAATAGAAAAGTTTGCCTTTACCTGCAAGCAAACAAAAAACCTATGATATACCAAAGGATATTACACACAGGTAGAGACACATAACCCACTATATCACAGATTGAGGTAGAATTCAAATAACACAATCACTTGAACCTTGAAAGAGGTTCAGATGGCAAGGAAACTTTCCCTTTAGATACTCCTCAGTTCAGTAATTATCTGTCTTTGTTATCTGTCTTAGCTATTCATAGTGCCCTTATTAACATAGGATCTCGTTAGTCCCATGGCACTGCTGTAGTGTAAGATTTTACTAATGACTCCTTCCACAGAGCTGGCACGGGGCACAGAGGCATTCTGGTCAGATTGTTCAAAGCCATTTAGATTCCCATCTGAAATCAGAGATGTGTAAATACATTTGAGGGTCTGAGAAAAGCACGGCCTGAGATCACTGTGGGGGTTACAGAGTGCTGGAATTAGGATTTCCCAAGTCCAAGCTGGTGCCTAAGAAATGTATCTTCTTTATTATCATCTCAATACTACTTGAAGGCAGCCCATTAGTTTCTGTGAAAGTCGTTTTAGGTTGATTTTGGTCAAACTCCAAATGAATAGATGACAATTGCACTTCTGATTATATGAACCAGTTACTGTGCATCAGCAGCTTTCCAGCACCCATCCAGCTGTGTTTCTTAGCCTGAGGTAAATACCATGCAATTCCAGGTAGCTCACCTCCGCAGCAAGGGAAGCACAAGCTACTTCAAATTTAACCTAGAGTAAGTCTTCACACAGAAGACCTTTTTCCTTAAGTAGCTGACTACCTATAAATTCACAGGGTAACTTACAGCTTTGCAGCACAACCATATAATCAGACCGTGACTGCAGTTTCTACAGGCTTGGAGAGCCTGATGAGGGGAACAAACTTTCAGCTTTGGGTAATAGCCTGCATTTGTCAGGAACCTCTTAAGCACAGGCCAGCCATGTTTTGTGATTTCAGATGAGTGAGGTGCTCACATGTGCACTGGCCTGCTCTGTGGCCATTCACCTCATCCTATCAAGTTAGGAGGAAAGGTTCAAGTCCACAGAGGTACAAGGTGCTGAACTCCCAGGGGGTAATAGTCCCTAGAGAGGAGTCAAGCAGCTAAATGTTCTTTTGTGGATCTAAACCTGGGCTAGCAAATGGAGTCATTGTGGTCTACCCCCTAGCTTAAATAAACACCAACTGAAACTTGTCACATATGGCACCTAATTTTGTCAAAGTCTGCCTCAAAAGTACTCAGCCTTCACTTTATCAAAAAGGCTTTTGCCAGAAACAGCAGGTTAGAAATTGGAAGAAAATGAATCAGAATATCAGGATAGAAGTGGTGCTTTTTTCACAGTGAATTAATAATTGCTATTTTCAGAGCAGTTGGAACATTACCAAGGATAAAAGACCAACACAAAGACTGCTACAGAGAGTCCTTCTTTCATAACCCTAGTAGGACCAAGCATCTAAAGGAGAGGTTGGATGCATTCACTGGATATACTTTAGCAAGTTTAAATACAGAAACAGTGAAAGAACTTTTACAACAATTTATGAGAGCTCAACAGTGATTGCATTTTAACAGCTGTTCCTGGTCCTCTGGGCCACTGCACTCTTATGGAGTCAGTTTTTCTGCTGAAAGAAATGATTAAATTATTCACACAGAGTCCCTGAAAAGGTGTCAGTATGAGCAGCTGGAAATTTAGGATCTAACAACTTGAGCATTGGAAAAAAAAGTCATCACTAGTTTATGTTCCCCTGTGGAGATCAAAAATAAAAAGTTAAATTCTGGCAGAATCCAGGCACTTTCTACAACCCAACACACATTTAACTTCAACAAATTGGAATGAATATCTAGTCTCATTGTTTTCCATGTAAACTCAACCTGATGGTATGTGATGCTTGAACCATTTTTAGATCCATAGGCCAGTAATGATTAATAGTGACCTATATTCAGCGTAGCATTATATTGCTCTCTAGAGTTTGGATGTTGCTCACTAATGAAATACAGCTACTACTTTGGGGAGATGGAGTGACTATGCTACATTTTGAAGGATTGTGTGAAGTGGGAAAGAGACCCAAATGCTTGTTTTAGCTGAAACTCTTGGAGACGTTTAAGTGGTAATTGACTACATTGGAGCATGGCTCAGTTTGGGGGGGCTAATAGTTGTACTGTAGAAAATGGTACCTTGGGGACATTGCTAATCTCTCGGGTCTCCCTCGCTTTCACACCTTACACAAAAAGCCTGTGACGGCACACAGGATGCCAAGAGCACACCGAACTGATGGGTTTGCCCATAGAATTTGCCGTGTAGGAAATGACTTTGTCACTACCTAGAGTCCTTGGACTTTCTTTAGCAAAGTCTTAGTGATGATCCAGGAGTGTGTCAGGTTTTGAATGCTGATTACTTAAAAGCAGCTATGAAATACCCTGCCCATCACCTGACTTATGCCTGATACCTATGCTGTTGTAGTCATTACTCTGTGTGTATGATATTCCAGCCTGGATAAAACGGAAAAAGTGCAACTCTGGAACAGATGGTGCCAGATTTTCAACAGGTAGCTCTTGCCACCCTCTCTAGAAACTGCTGGATGCTGAGCAGTTGGGAAATCTGGCCACTGCCTTAGGTGTCTGAAAGGGAACTTCTGGTACTCTGTGGGAAATCTGGCCTTTATTATTATTATTTCTGAAGCATTAGAAAATGGTCCATAAGATCCCACTATGCCAGGCTGCCACAAATGGGAGGTCTTCACTTCCAGATGGGTATAAGTGCTGCGTGCAGGTCTTTGTCAGTTGAGTGGCCTTTGTGTAAAGATGCCTGGTGACCCAGTCTCTCCTTTCAAAGGTTTGAGGGTCTCTGTAAAAGAAAATTTTTAGCTCCACAGTTTCACCATCAGAGATAGCAGATCATAAGATAAAGGGAATCAAATTGCAAATTACTTTTTTTAAGTTTGGTGGTGTGGACTTGTTTGCACATACAGGGTATTTCCAGAGAATGAATACCCTATGAGTTATCCATTCAGACCTGAGGAATTATTTCATTTGTCTTATGACTGTTTCAAAGTGTTTTACTGTTACGTGTCATAACACCTTTTATCAGGAATACCTTATCATTAATCACAAGAAATTGTAGATATAGTTTACTTTAAAATGCTGCTGATGATTACATTAGAAATGCACATCTTTTAGTCATTCAATCATCAGTTGATTTATGAGTATAAGGAAAGAAAATTTTTCTTCTGCTAGGATGCAGAACAAAAAACTTAAGCTTTGGTTAGAATCATAGAATAGTTTAAGTTGGAAAAGACTTTTAAGATCATCAAGTCCAACCGTTAACCTAACACTGCCAAGTCCATCACTAACCATGTCCCTAAGCACCACATCTACACCTCTTTTAAATACCTCCAGGGATGGTGACTCAACCACTTCCCTGGGCAGCCTGTTCCAGTGCTTGACAATCCTTTTGGTGAAGCAATTTTTCCTAATATCCCATCTAAATCTCCCCTGGCACAACTTGAGGCCGTTTCCTCTGGTTGCATTGCTTGTGACTTGGGAGAAGAGACCGACACCCACCTGGCTACAACCTCCTTTCAGGTAGCTGTAGAGAGTGATGAGGTCTCCCCTCAGCCTCCTTTTCTCCAGGCTGAACAACCCCAGTTCCCTCAGCTGCTCTTCATATGATTTGTTCTCCAGACTCTTCACCAGCTTCGTGGTCCTTCTTTGGACATGCTCTGGCACCTCAATGTCTTTCTTGTAGTGGAGGGCCCAAAACTGAACACAGTACTTGAGGTACAGCCTCACCAGAGCCGAGTACAGGGAGACAATCACATCCCTACTCCTGCTGCCACACTATTCCTGATACAAGCCAGGATGCTGTTGGCCTTCTTGGCCACCTGGGCACACTGCTGGCTCATATTCAGCCGGCTGTTGACCAATACCCTGTGGTGGGTTGACCCTGGCTGGAGGCCAGGTGCCCACCAGAGCCGCTCTCCCACTCCCCCCATTCACCAAACAGGGGAGAAAAGGCACAACGAAATGCCCGTAGGTCAAGATAAGGACAGGGAGAGATCACTCACTAATTATCGTCACAAGCAAAACAGACCAAACTTAGAGAGGGAATTAATCTGATTTATTACTAGGCAAAACAGAGTAGAGGAATGAGAAAATAAAATCAACTCTTAAAACACTTCCCCCCACCCCTCCCATCTTCCCGGGCTCAACTTCACTCCCGGCTTCAACCTTCCCCCCCTCAGCGGCACAGGGGGACAGGGAATGGGGGTTACGGTCAGTTCATCTCACGGTGTTTCTGCCGCTTCTTCATCCTCAGGGGGAGGACTCCTCTCATCGTTCCCCTGCTCCAGCATGGAGTCCCTCTCACGGGGTGCAGACCTTCAGGAGCAAACTGCTCCAGCGTGGGGTCCCCCACGGGGTCACAAGTCCTGCCAGCAAACCTGCCCTGGCGTGGGCTCCCCTCTTCACGGGTCCACCGGTCCGGCCTGGAACTTGCTCCAGCGCGGGCTTCCCACAGGCCACAGCCTCCTTCAGGTGCCTCCACCTGCTCCGGCGTGGGGTCCTCCATGGGCTGCAGGTGGAATCTATACACCCCCTCATCCTTCCTCCATGGGCTGCAGGGGGACAGCCTGCTTCACCATGGTCTTCACCACGGGCTGCAGGGGGATCTCTGCTCCGGCGCCTGGAGCTCCTCCTCCCCCTCCATCTGCACTGACCTTGGTGTCTGCAGAGTTTCTTACATCTTCTCACTCCTCTCTCCGGCTGCAAAAGCTCTCTCTCTCTAAGTGTTTTTCTTCTTCTTAAATATGTTATCACAGAGGCGCTGATTGGCTTGGCCTTGGCCAGCGGCGGGCCCGTCTTAGAGCCAGCTGGCATTGGCTCTATCAGACACAGGGGGAGCTTCCAGCAGCTTCTCACAGAAGTCACCCCTGTAGCCCCCCCGCTACCAAAACCTTGCCACACAAACCCAACACATACCCCCAGGTCCTTCTCTGCCAGGCAGCTTTCCAGCCACTCTTCCCCAAGCCTGTAGCGTTGCACGGGGTTGTTGTGACCCACGTGCAGGACCCAGCACTCGGCCTTGTTAAACTCCATACAGTTGGCCTCAGCCCATTGATCCAGCCTGTCCAGATCCCTCTGCAGAGCCTTCCTACCCTCAAGCAGATCAACACTCCCACCCAACTTGGTGTCATCTGCAAACTGACTGAGGGTGCACTCGATCCCCAAGTCCAGATCATTGATAAAGATATTATACAGAACTGGGCCCAATACTGAGCCCTGGGGAACACGGCTTGTGACTGGCCGCCAGCTGGATTTAACTCCATTCACCACAACTCTTAGGGTCCATCCATCCAGTTGAATATATAAATTAAAGTTCAAATACAAAAGGCAATGAAAATTTAAGAACTTGAATTTAAACTCTAAAAATTTTCCTTCCAGAACCTATTTAATCAGTTTAAATACTTTCCTTATTTTGTAAGCTGCTCTGATTCATTGAAATTACAGATGAAAAAGTGTACTTGCTTCTCTCTTCCTTCAGTACATAATGCTTCATTGCAAGGCATTTTCATAGTTTTAAATTAATCATTAAAAAAGTTTCCAACAGTTTCAGAATTTGAGGAAAGAGACTATCCATTGACAGGAGTTATTTAAAGCCACAGAATAAAACCAAGTGATTCTAAAACTTTTGTGATAGGTAAACATATTTATAGGACTAGATCATATAGTGTCTGTGTTTTGTTGACAAAAATTGTATTTAGTCTCAACCATAACCAAAGCTCTAAATTCTGAAAGATTGTCTAAATACATGTGATGAAAACAGAAGATAGAATAAACTGAAATATGTACTCACTAAAGGTAGAATAGGCCAGACTTAATGCAGAACCTTTATTTGAAATTATTTTCTAGGCAAATAAAGTAGACCACATCTCTTTAGATTTCAGTATAGCATTGGATACAAGTACACTTTCTTATTAGTTCAGATGGAAAATTGTGTATTTAATTTTCTAGACAAATGGAGTAGACTGTATATCTGTAGGTTTAGATTTAATACTTCAGATTTCAGTAAAGTATTTGCTGCAATTACACATTTAACAATGAATTTTCTAAACTAGACAAAGAACTAAAAATGGTAGTATTAAAAAGGTGGGGAGAAAGGACAGTGCAAGGGAGGTTCCTAAAGGAAATCCTTAAGTACTATTTAAGTGCAGTGTTTCATCTGTGATGTTGGCAGACAAAGTCTGACACAAGGTTATGAGCCATCATAAATGCAGAGGTGGTTGGGTACAGGAAGAACGGTTGACATCTGGGTCCGGAATAATAGAAATGGGATAAACTCAACAGCAAAAAATAAAAGGAATTTATTCTATAAGCTAAGAAATCACTAATTGCTAAAGACCTAAAGACATAGTGCACTATTCAACAAGAGAATGAGTAAGACTGTTAGTGTGATGCAAAGTGGAAAAGACAAATCAATCCTAGTGTTTACCTGGGAAAATGTTTCCAGAGCAGAAAGAAACATGCCTGAGCTGCAATTGTGCACACACTTCTGTCATCCTCCTTTAAGAAAAAGATATTTTGACTACAAAATAAAACGAGAACAAATGGGATGATCAGAGGATGGAAAGTGTATCCTATGAATAGAGATGGTAAGAACAAGCACTGAGGATTAAGTTACATGGGATTTGGTTCCACTAAGTCCAAATGAACACATACACATGCTATGAGACACTTCTGAAAATATTTCCTGTTGTTCATGCAAGTACAAAAATCTATGCAGAAAGGCAAAGAGCTGCAAACTCTGCTCTCACTGCCACAAGGGCAATAAAATATGTGGAAACCCATAAAAACTGTTATGGCTTTGATCTTCATATGGGCTAGTAGCATGTATGAAAAGCTATGAGGAGATATATTTATTCTGATGTTTACAAATGGTGTTCTGTAGCCACACAAAGCTATGAAAAACATTCATTTATTAGTTCAATTTTGATCTAATTTTCTACTGAGCAAGATAACATCTTCCACAAAAAGGCTCTAAGGCATCACACCAAATTAATTGTTTTCAGTTCTTAAGAAAAGCCTTTCCACAGTACATTAGATTTAGCAGCACTAGAACTTGTACATCTATTGATAACTAATTAGCGAGCAACCATCATGACACTGGAATTGTGTTTTCTCTGAATTACTATCTTACTTTGGTCTGTGACTAGGTATTGTGCAGGCAAATGCCAGGTCAGACTCTGAAGAGTGGAAGAAGGTACCATTGACTTCAGTGACCAATGGAGCAGACTTTTACTACGTTGTGGCAAATGGAGCGTTGTTAGTCGTACTAACTGATATCATGATTTATTGGCTTTTGAATAGGCAGGCTGTTAAGAAAGTCTTTGAAATACGAGGGTCAGGCCCTTTAGAAACTGGAAAGAGCTGATTCAAGGGCTCCATGAGGAAAGGTGGGTTGGTGATTTTATTTATTCTTCTGATATCTTTTTACTCTATGTGTATTTATTCTGCTTTTTTTTTTTTTTTGCTATGCTTTGGAAGACTACAAAAATGTGTGCTTAACCAACTCGTGTAAGTTAAATAAAGAAATCACAAAGTAAACACGCAAAAGTATTTCAGAGTCTGCACTCATATGAAACTAAAATGCACACTTTGGAGATTGCCACTTTAGTACTAATTTCATCGGAAAATATAGCCTGGTGAGATGCATCAAAAAGATAAGAGGTAGGAGAAGGCATGAAATACCCACTGTAATAGTTTCCTGCTGTTGCAGGAGACACAAACAGCTGTTCTTATGCAAGTATTGCATTGTTTGTTTTTCTGTCTAATTATTTTTTGTTGTTGTCACTGCAGATAGGATATATAATCTGAAGAGAAGACAAATATAAAATTTGCATCAAAAAGATGCTGAAATCTCCTGCTGTTCCCTGTGTCCATCCATGGTTCTGGTCCTCCTTTCCTAATGCACACTACCAAGCAAAGACTTGATAGTTGCCTACTTCTGTCCAACCATAGAATTTTTTTTAAAATATTTGTTAGTAAGTTATTTGGGTTTTTTGCTTGGGTTGAATTACTGCAAATAATTTTACAATCCAGTTTGGATTTTCTTTTTTTAAATGGAAAGCAACCAGTAACATAGAGACATTGTGATTTTGAAGTACATGTATGAAAAGAGAAAATTTTACAATTCCATAAACTCCTGGAATATTGCATGTACTCTCTGATTATCAAATTACCAAAGAACTTTGATTCAGTTTTGAAATCAGTGGTAAACAGCCACTGCATACACAGACTATGCTTGGGTTGTTAATATGTAGCACAGTAAGCTGCAAGAATATTATTTTTCCAAGAAGGCAGGAAGATGAGTTTCTTAAATAAAAATACATCTTGTAAGTCAAGCATAAATTAGCAGTGTAGAGAAGCAGTTTATTTTAGCTGGGAAAGGCAAAATTTTGGATGACCGTAACTTAAGACAAATGAAACCCGTAACAACATTAGTCAGACTTTGTCACCACTTTTGACATTTTTTTGTCTTTTTTTAGAAAGCATTTTTCTTTGAGAATTCATTCAAAAACACCAATTAATATCAGGATACTGTAAAACTATATAGTGTTCTTATCCGAAATAGCTCTATATTGTAATTAATTTTGCAACACTGCAAATCCCATTCCAAGATTTTATTATGCACTTCAAACTGAGTATTAAGCCCATTCATATATAATGTATAATATACTTGATATATCTATTTATAATATTTATCAGCAAAAAATACAGATTAAGTATTGTATATAAAATTAGTTTAGCATTTTTAAAAAAAAATTAACAAAGAACTTGAAGAAATCATAAAGTATTTTTTTATTGAGAAATAGATTTCTAAATTAATACATAGAGGTTTGTAAACAATGTCTAGACGAAAGGACATCTCTTTTCCTACTATTTTGAGGAATCCTCTGACTCTGAAAGCAATGCAGCTTCCTCAGGAAAAGGACGACCTAGGGATTACGCAGAAGCACAGGGTAATTCTGGCATGAATCGTAGACACACGTGGATTCCTTGAATCACAGTGTACTCAGCAAAGATCTGTTGTCAGTCCTGGATCAGCCTCTATTCTGAAGACTTCTCCCTTTTCAGGAAACTTGAAGAGGTTCAGACAATTCTAGCTAACAGATACAAGCAGACATCACAAGTGGTCTCTGCTGTCTGGCCCTTCTCATCCCTTACAAGGTACCCTATTGGTTGGTGCAACAAAGATTTTTCTGTTGGAAATTTTTTGAGGGTATGGTACATGTCTAAAACTGTGATGAATGAATAAAAAAAAAAAGATTGTCTAGAAACTTAAGAATTTCTATGTAGAAGTTAAATCTAGTATTAAAGTACTTCAGAGCAAACACCTTTGCATATCACTGTTATAAAGAAACGAACAAGTCTCACAAATTCTTTCTGAAAACAAAACAAATCAAGAAAAAGTCCTGAAAAAATATTTCTTTCTCTTTTTCTAGATAAAGACAGTGTAGTCAAGTAACAAAAATCAAACAGGCAAAGTCAGAAGGCCTACAAGCCATTCCATCTGGTTCTTCAGTGATCTAGCAGATGAGACATTTGTTCAAAACTTTCCAGGGAAACAAAGCTTTGCTGTAACCATATTCCAAAATCTAAAATATGCTAGCACTATGTTTTACATTAAGATATTTATCAGGAGCATAGTTTAAATGAAGAATACAGTCATAAAATTCACATGTCACTAAGGTTTTCACTTTCTATAATATATCCTAAAATTATAAATAAAAATAACTACTCTTAGAAAGACTGGACTTTTAATTTTTATTTGCCATTAGGAGTGCTTGGGTTTTTTAATCTGTCCTTTATAAATACATAAATTAGCCAGTAACTCTTTCCCTTCCATATTTGCACAAATAAAGACATACTTGCACCAACTCTTTCTAAATTCATTGCACCTTCTTAATGAGTGAACAAAGTAATTCTGATAATATTTAACATTTAATTATTCCTTTATATCTCCATCATGTTTTATAAATATTAAGCCTTTCATCTACATGAAGAAACATTCTTTCATCAGCTAGCTTTCCATTAGAAAGTCACCTACATTTTTACAAGGTTTCTAGTCTCAAACTAGAACAACCAAACTGCCTAGCAACCTATTTTTCTTATCATATCAATTTATTTGGAAGTGTAGCCCACTGTAAGCGCTGAATGCTTCACTGATGCACAACCTCACACTTGAAAGACTTTAAAGTCTGCTTAGCAACTGAAAGATTTTCTTGGCCCTCCATCTGTCACGCACACTGAATGAAAGGCAGTAAGCAGTGGTCCATAGTTTCCATTAAGAGCAGATTATTGATAGCTTAAACAGAAATCAAGAGCTGTAAAAGCTGTAGAGGACTTACCAGTTTCCATAGTAGTATTTGAGAAATTATCAGTCGCTGTAGCTGTAACTGGTACCGTATTCATACTTGAGATTACCTGAGCTTTTCCCAGCAATCCTCTGTTGCCCAGTGAATTCAATGTTCATTTCTGAGCTTTTGCCATTTATGATCACTTCACCAAGACTTGCCATAGGACGTTAAATAACGGCATTCAGTGGGACTACCCATGTGCAGCATTACAACACAAAAGAGAAATGGACGTCACAAGTGGAGACTGATCTTACTGATTTTGACCAGGTTACACTGTATGACTATACTGAGAATGTTATCTGATATCCAGAAAAAAGGCCAAGTATAAATTATTCAGAATTAACAAGTTTATAATCTGCTAGCTATTGGGAAATTTTTCCAGCTGAACTCTTCTTTGAAAACCACTTTTGGCAATATGAAATGTTTATTAATTCAAGGATGATTTGCATATTACAGATGTGGGGCTCTCTCTCCAGCCCATGAGTTCATACTACTTTTTCCATCTTACGCAAGTCAGGAATGACCATATTAGGAAATGGCAACCTAAGCCTGTAGACAGCCTGAATCTATCTTTACAGCTAATGCAAGTGTCATTCCAGAAGACTGTTTGTGAAGAGAGACAGCGTAATACTACCTCAGACAATTGCCATTCTGCCATTTTTCTCATCACATTCTGGGACTGGTCACCAGGACACGAGCTGTTCTTGGCTGTGTGATCCCATACTAACGTATACTGATGCACGTCAGTTCAGATTTACACAAGGAAATCTTTGTGGTTAGAACCTGAAATTCTGTGGATTAACCTACCACTATATTTAAATCACTGAAAATCAAAACCCTGCTCCTCATGCCTGTGGGAAGAGAATAACATACATCTTGATCTGGTTGCCTCTGTAATAACTCTAGTTCCTTGCAGGTTTACAAAGAAAAACAGTCTCCTAATAATCTTGCAGATTAAAAGCACAGGCCTATGCTAATGAGCAGGGAGAGCCAAATTCTACTTCCATTCTTAACTATGCCTCATTTAATGATTTCAGAATACAACTCAAGGCGTGATTCATCTCAACTAATTTAACCATCTAGAAGTTACGCATCTATTTTACAACAGTCAGCTAGATTGCCTCCAAAGTAAATAGAGAAAATGAGAAGGATCTTCTAAGATAATATCTGAAATAGGTATGGTAAGTGCTGTCTAGATGTGCATCTCTCTTTCCACTAGTGAGTGGGATTAGATCGCTCGATGAATCAGATACCCTTTATTCTATCTTTACTAGTCTACTCTAGGTCTAGGGCTTCTCAACAGTCAGCAGAGGAAGATAGGCATCTTCAGCACATGACTCATCACACTTTTTTTCTTCAAAACTGGTTTTGGAATAGGATAAATGACTACTGAAGTTGCCTTTGTGTCTCCATTGACTAAAAGAACCAACCTGGGAAAAACTCCCATCAAAAGTAACTCAAGCTACTTAGGCTAAATTTCACCTGTGGACACATCTATTGGAATTGGTTAAAGTAAACAATTGTAAATTGGGTTTTAGCTAAATTTTAGGGTTCGGTTTGATCAGCATTAATTAACAGTATTAGGAGAACATCGAGGAGGTATTATCAATTTAGAAGTCTAATGAATAAGGACTGTCCCATCTGTTTAAGTAAGACCAACATAAGCAACTCATTAAAATGCCTGCAAACATGTGATTATTAGTCCAAACAGAACACCTGGGTAAAATATTCAGAATTTGCATTGTAACTGCTTCATTAGTAGGTTTTATGTCTCCACTACTTCTATCAGAATAATCAAACTCCTGCTGCTGCTTTATTTTATTTTCTTATAGAACTACAATTCTATGACACAGCAGTAAATTAGACAATACCCATGCTTAACTGCAGCAGCACAACTATTTTACTTTACCTTATAACTCAGTGATTTACTAAGATACAGTCTGTGTATCCAAACAACTCTTCTCCTTCAAAGACACTCAGTCTTTAATTTTGGCATGAATACTGAAGTGTACATAGATGAGCAAGCTGAACAAACAAAACAGTGTGAAAGACCTGCAAAGTTCATTTTGCTAAGAATAGGGGTTAAGGGGGCACACACTGCCACTACACTACATACGTCTCCTTCAAGAGAAGGGACAACGTGTTCATAAACATAATAAAGTGGAGTCATTAAAACAAACGCAAATTTTATAGAGGAAAATTTCACATAGACGCTTTTCCTCCCAACCACTTTGTTCATCTGATCATTCTCATTTGGCTTTTCATTTGTATGTTTTAAAGAAGGTTTTATTGTTGCATAATGACAGCTATGTGAAGAATGGTCACACATACCTAGGCAATGAAAAACTGAAAGGAAAGATGCAGATCATTTACCAAATACCTAGACTGTGAGTCAATATATTTTTGGATGCCTTAAGTTTTACCAGTGTGTGATGGAAATTACGAAAATTGAGGACAGCGAGGCTACTGCTGGTAAATTACGGCTTAGAATTAAACCAAATGATTCAAACCTTAAATCAGTAAAACAGCAAAGAAAGAGACAGTCATGTACAAAGCCTAAAGCAATAAAAAAAAAAAAAAGAATGGTTTTGAAAAGGAGTTTGTTCACAGCAGTGCAATTAAAAAACCCCAAGTTTTATAATCTTAGCTTGTCAGAAGTTGTCTGAAAGTCTATTTAGTGACCAAAGAGACTTGTCTAATTCATTCACCATTTTCATCACTTGACGTGCTATTCTGTGCTTCACAGCTGGAGAGTAAACATGCCAAAAGTTGACATTCTAAGTAGCTCTGAAAATATTTAAGTCCCAGACATATTTTTTGAGCAAATTGCAAATTTGGCTTCTCCATTTAAGAAGATACCAAAGGGCATGTGGCTCGGCCAGTCTCCAAACTGGCTGTGATACCTAGGAGGAGTTTACCTCAAACTGATTCTTTCATATGGTCAGCAGGCAATCCGAGAACGGTAGTAATATTTTTGGAAATCCTGGTTTTGATCCACAATAGAAAAAAAAGGTAATGAGTTTAGCAGTGCTAAATCAAATGCTCCTGGAAAGATATCCACAAACCAGTTCAGTGTGGAAATATTTTCTTGTTGGCTTAAGCTCTTTAGCTTTTATTGAAAAAGGAAAAATATATGACCATTCATTTATACCATAAAAGGAAAAACTACAAATTCAATGAATTTTGGTCTCAAAGCATATCAATATCTCTTTACAATGTAATGTGCTAAATCACTCCTTTGATTAAATAGTGGGTTTTCTGAAATAATTAGTAATTATCACAGCCAAGACTACATTTTACAGCAGGAAGAGGACTAATTTCCACAACAGTGCATGTGAGGGCTCAGCTGCATGGTTCTGATTGCATATCTTCTCTGCAAAATACTGACACTTAAAAAAAAAAAAAAAAAGCAAAAGAATATTTAACCTCTGTTTCAAAATTCTCTAAGGAAAATGGTCTGTAAAATTTCGTTATATGTCTATTTCAACCATTGTAAAAAATTATGTAAATTTAAAAAATTATTAAAAAGCATAATGTATCTGAAAGATGCCGAATCACTGACCATGGTGAATGAAATCCTCTGAACTGTATCAATTCAAATCATCTGAAAGAAGCAGTCAAGAGGAAATCAAAACTCCCAAAAAGATTAGGCAAGAAATTTCTACCAAGGAATGGAAGAGGACAGTGTCAACATGCAGAGCCTGTACTATCAACTTTTTGATGTCACTGATTACTTAATATTATAAGTGTATATCTATTACCAAGTGTATACGAAGGTTTTTTTTCATATTTTCAGTATTTTTTATTTTCACTCTTTCCAAATCTGAGAGACCACTGAAGTTCAAGTAGGGAATAAGTGCCCAAATTCTCCAGTGACCCTCCATTTATTCAACCCAACTGTCCCTAAGCTAATATAAGAACAAAGCATCTGCCAGGCCTGCAGAACAAGAGGCGTGTTCATGGTGATGAGCCAAACAATGCCAAGGCACAACTGGATTGCCAAAAAAATTTGTTGTCTGCAACTCGGGCTAGAACAGATTGTGACAGCATCAGCAGGTTCTTAAAATGGCAGAAAGAATTTGTAAGAATGATATCAATACCTGAAGATAATCCCTTACATTCTTTGTTACCCCCCACTGTAATGCAGATTCACAAACTAATGGTGATTTTAAGTCCAAAGCTATCACCCAGACTCTAGCTGTAGTGTTGGGTTTTTTTCTTATTTCAGCCAGTGTTCTAACTTGGCATTTCATATGCAATTCCTTCATGGGAATTTTAAGAGCAGATGATCTGAAAATGTTACTATTCAAATAAAGATTCTAAGTAAATTTGTCCAAAATACCTTTATCTGCAGTCCTGGAATGGAAGAAAGGTCTTCAATTTAGTATTGGAAAAGCTATAAGAGCAATTAAGAGTTCCTGATAAAGCTAGACATTTGCCAAATTTTATTTTGAATACTATATGCTAAATATAGATAATCCTAATTCCAAAAGTGTTTCATACCCATTGTCTTTTCCTTTGGGTTTTCCCCAGAAGATGGTATTCAAGATCGATTTTGACAATGATTTTCAGATTCAGTAACTTGCCTGACAGGAAGGACAATGAAGCTTTTAACTCATTTCAGAAATGAAAACTTGCAAATATGATATAGTAATGATTTTCAATTCTGAATGGTGTTTGCCAGATTCAATTTAGTAGACTTTTTCACTTGCCTTGTGACTTACACTCACTTGTAGTATTTTTTTGCATTGACTATAGTCTTCTTTCTGACGTACTAGAATAACTCAGCAGAAGGTAGAAAAGCTGTAAACAACTGTGATTTTATTATTCCTCCATTTTAATTACATTCATACACTGGTATTTTATGGGTTTCTTCCTCTCACCAAATTTTAACTTTTCCCTTACATGCAGTAATATAAGAGATACCAGCAACTGATTCATGCACTGCAATATATTCATTACAAAGTGTTACTAGCATTTTGCAAATCATTACTTTTCTTTCTAAAATTCTGTCCAGACTCATATATTTACTGGGAAAGAATAAAAAAAGACAAAATGAGTGAATGAATGAACAAACAAAAGAAAGAATGATAGTTACGAATAGAAGACATCTGATCTGAAATTTTTTAGGGTAATTAGAGAATTTGATACCTGTGAGAAACAGGTCACATCGGTATTACCTACAGGTGGCTCACTGTAGTGTATTTACACTATCAGCACTTCTCTAATATTACTGTAGATTTTCTGGGAAGAAAAGCAATAAATTAAAGAATCCTACATTAGACAAAAGAAACAGAGTACAATAAACTTGTCAAATCAATCCCCCGTTCTGTTCATCTCATACCCTGAAGGTAACTATTATCTATCTCTTTTCTAAATCAGGATGCCATCTGGAGCCGTGAGCAGACTAAAAAATACATTTTCTGTTCTGTCGTAGAGGCACTATTCACATTGCTCTAAAGTAAACTCAGCATTTTTATTTTAAAGCCCCTTAGAGCAGTTGACTGTGAATAGACTGACAGTAGATAAAAATAAGAGTTTACAAGTTTTTGAAAAATGCTATTCATTTTTCTTTTTTTTAATGTGATTATATAATTATTATATGTAAATAATTTCATTTGGGTTTAGTTAATAAAGACAGAGAGATTTTGTTAAGATTGGTGGGTTTTGTTCCATTCAAAGCGTTCAAAGTTTAAAAAATAGATTTATAATTGGATATTTCTGATCATTCTCCCCAATATGCTCTATTCCCTTAAAGCAGACTGAGCTTTCATTACACCTTTTTTTTCTTTTTTATAGTAAGCTAATAACTTCTTTTCTTAGAAGGTTTTGGTTTTTGGGGGGTTTTAGGAAATACATTACATATTTCGACTGCAGCGCTAATTCATAATTTCACAGTTACTTCAATATGAGAGTAGGTATTTTCTTACAGGAACTGATCCAAAAAGCCATGTACCAAAAGTATGTGTCAGTCATAGTGTGACTATCATCTAAAAATGGGAAAAAACATTCTTAAAGGTTAACTAGTCTATTGTATCATACAGCGATAACATTATTTCATAGAATCATAGAATCATAGAATGGTTTGGGTTGGAAGGGACCTCAAAGATCATCTAGTTCCAACCCCCCTGCCATGGGCAGGGACACCCTCCACTAGACCACGTTGCCCAAAGCCCCGTCCAACCTGGCCATAAACACTTCCAGGGATGGGGCCCCCACAACCTCTCTGGGCAACCTGTTCCAGTGCCTCACCACTCTCACAGTAAAGAATTTCTTTCTAACATCTCATCTAAATCGACTCTCCTTCAGCTTAAACCCATTACCCCTTGTCCTGTCACTACACTCCCTGATAAACAGTCCCTCTCCAGCTTTCCTGTAGGCCCCTTCAGGTACTGGAAGGCTGCAATCAGATCTCCCCGGAGCCGCCTTTTCTCCAGGCTGAACAATCCCAACTCTCTCAGCCTGTCCTCATAGGAGAGGTGCTCCAGCCCTCTGATCAGCTTCATAGCCCTCCTCTGGACTCGCTCCAACAGCTCCATGTCTCTCCTGTACTGGGGTCCCCACAGCTGGATGCAGTACTCCAGGTGGGGTCTCATGAGAGCGGAGTAGAGGGGCAGGATCACCTCCCTCAACCTGCTGGGGAACACCTCTTTTGATGCAGCCCAGGACACGGTTGGCTTTCTGGGCTGCAAGCGCACACTGCCGGCTCATGTTGAGCTTCTCATCAATCAATAACCCCAAGTCCTTCTCCTCAGGGCTGCTCTCAATCCATTCTCTGCCCAGCCTATAGTTGTGCTTGGGATTGCACTGACCCACGTGCAGGACCTTGCACTTGGCCTTGTTTAACTTCATGCGGTTCGCACAGGCCCATCTCTCCGTCCTGTCAAGGTCCCTCTGGATGGCATCCCTTCTCTCCAGTGTGTCGACCACACCACACAGCTTGGTGTCGTTGGCAAACTTGCTGAGGGTGCGCTCGATCCCACTGTCCATGTCGCCAACAAAGATGATGAACAGTGCTGGTCCCAGTACCGACCCCTGAGGAACACCACTCGTCATTGTTCTCCACTTGGACATTGAGCCGTTGATCACAACTCTTTGAGTGCCACCATCCAGCCAATTCCTTATCCACCATGTGGTCCATCCATCGAATCCATGTCTCTCCAATTTAGAGACAAGGATGTCGTGCAGGACAGTGTCAAGTGCCTTGCACAAGTCCAGGTAGATGACGTCAATTGCCCTTCCCTTATCCACGGATGCTGTAACCCCATGATAGAAGGTCACCAAGTTTGTCAGGCATGATTTGTCCCTAGTGAAGCTGTGTTGGCTGTCACCAATCGCCTCCTTGTTTTCCATGTGCCTGAACATAGTCTCCAGGAGGGTCTGCTCCATAAACTTGCCAGGCATGGAGGTGAGACTGACTGGCCCGTAGTTCCCTGGGTCTTCCTTTTTACCCTTCTTAAAAATGGGGGTTATGTTCCCCCTCTTCCAGTCAGCGGGAACTTCACCAGACTGCCAGGACTTCTCCAATATGATGGAGAGTGGCCTGGCCACTTCATCCGCCAGTTCCCTCAAGACCCGCGGATGCAACTCATCAGGTCCCATGGACTTGTGCACCTTCAGGTTCCTTGGATATTCTCGAACCTGATCTTCTCCTACAGTAGGCGGTTCTGCATTCCCCCAGTCC
The DNA here is from genome assembly GCF_028858705.1 of Grus americana. Taxonomy (NCBI): domain Eukaryota; kingdom Metazoa; phylum Chordata; class Aves; order Gruiformes; family Gruidae; genus Grus; species Grus americana. Next base: position 44,053 of record NW_026561349.1, on the reverse strand, counting down.
CTGCCTTCTGTTACCTGGGCAGTGTGGCTCAAGGATTTGCCAGTGAAGACTGAGGCAAAGAAGTTGTTGAGTACCTCAGCCTTCTCCATATCCTGGGTAACCAGGTCACCCGTTTCATTCCGGAGGGGACCCACATTTTCCCTCATCCTCCTCTTATCACTGACATACCTATAGAAGCTTTTCTTGTTGTCTTTGACATCCCTGGCCAGACTAATTTCTGTCAGGGCTTTGGCTTTCCTAACCTGATCCCTGGCTGCTCGGACAGTTTCTCTGTATTCTTCCCAGGCTACCTGCCCTTGCTTCCACCCCCTGTAGGCTTCCTTTTTTTGTTTGACTTTGCCCAGGAGCTCCTTGTTCATCCACGGGGGCCTCTTGGTGGATTTGCTTGACTTCCTCTTTGTTGGGATGCTTCACTCCTGAGCTTGGAGGAGGTGACCCTTTGCTTCTTAAGTAATTTTGATCACGCTATAAATTCACTAAACATACTGCAAAATAATGTGAATGGCACTGTAAAAACAAAAGTACAATCAACTGTTTTTTTAATATGCAAGCCCAACAGCCACTCCAAATATCTGCTATAGGCCTGTTACAGTCATAGAGATTAAAGGGTGGTTTCAGTAATTGAATTTTGCACTTTAAAGTTAGCCATGGCAACAACTTTCTGGTCATATACATCCCTCTCGAAAAGACAACTGTGAACATAGAGAGCCCAGGATCCTATACCCCCCATCCCTATGGCAGGACAGCCTGAATAACGTCTGCAGCAAGTGTCCTGCATGTTCCTGCAGGTACATTCTGGTCACAGTTGACCTGTTCTCGTGGGTTGCCTGTTTGCCCTCAGTATGGTAGTTAGTCAGGGCTACCTCCGGTGACCACTGTAGGTATGTATGGCTTCAGCGCCTGAACGTGGAGTGGTGCTGGCATGTTGGGTGCCGTGCCTGCACTGTCTGCCCAGCACAGGAGCAAAAGTCCTGCACAAGACTGGTGTTCCAAGCCAGCCAGCACACTGAGCAAGGAGTGGCTCATCGTCAGTAAGAAACAAGAAAGGTAAGAAGGATTTGCCCAAACCTACTGAGCAGTGCCTTCGACTGCTTGAGATCCACATCTGCAATTCTATCCTGAGAGTATCCCCCTACAAGCTTTCTTCAACAGAAGATGTTAATCTAACAAAAGATGTCGCATGCCCCTCCAAACCTCTCCTTCCAATAAATACTCACCAACACAAACACAAAAAGGGCAGACTCGGCTGCGTGCTCCCAGGGCAGAACTCCCATTAGATTGTGGAGTCTTATTCCCCTCTCACTTGTTCTCTCCATCTCTGTCCTGTCCCACATCCCTCTCAAAGGCCCTGCTCTTTGACCTTTCCTTCACGCCCTTATCTCTAACTTCATACACTTATTATTCATTGAATATTCCTCTTTTATATATATATATTTCTAGAAATGTAAGATATGGGTCCAGACTCCATGGGCTCAGTTTGGACTTGGGCACCCAAGATTAGGCAGGGGTGTAATTTTGGAGTCGTAGTGGCTTAGGATAACATGGTTGTCCAGGACAGTTATAGAAATGAGGAGTTACAAAAAGTCACTCACAATATTGCATGGGCAGAACAGTTCAGTGCTGCGTTAACACTTCATGCAGAACAATTTGATTTCACAGCTAGTCAAAATGACATTGGAAAGCTTTGGACCAATCCAGTGGAACAGATACTCTAAAATGGTCCACTCACTAGTCAGATCAGCATCTATATTCTAGCTGGCTAGGAATGCCTTTCTTCATCTCTTCATCTCTAGTCCTTTCTTTTGAACGTCTCAGGTTTAGAGAATTAGGTTAATAACACCAGGCATTTGTTATGTATGTTTGCTAGGGGGGAAAAAAAAAAAAAGAAAAAAAAAGGGATTTTCTGGTAAAACAATGTGAGGTGAATGGTCTCTGGGGCTGATTTACGTGTAGTGAGCTTCAGTTGAACTTCAGAGATTAGAAAACACTGCACCTCATTACAAAAGGCATAGCCTAGTACAAATAGACATAAGAATTTCAATGACATTTCAAAGGAATATTAGAATCAGAAGCACTTTAAATCAGTATTTTAATGGCAATTTTTAACTTGCATAGTTCAGATGTTTCTCCTGGCAACATTTCTCCAATGTCATTATCACTTAGTAAAATTCGATACCATCTACAACCTGAGCCTGAATTCCTGACACACAGTACCAAAGAGGTAAATATTATGCCAGATTAAAGAGTAGCATGTTTTGACAATTATGAAGACAAACGTTTCTCTTTTGCTATGAGGAAGTCTCAGAAAATATGTAAATACTTAGGCAGTTTAATTGTGTGCAACTTATTCACAAGGGAAATAACTTAAATATGCAGCCCTAAGCTATTGCAGTGCCTTTGATTATGTACAGCTCTGTCAAACAAAACAAAAGACATTCGGCTGCTTCTAAGAAATTTCATACTCATTTCTAACCTGAACTCATATAACTTCAGACTGTGATCCTCTCTGATCTCTAGCTCGGTGCATGTGAATAAGTAGCTGCCCAGGGACCTCACGTGCTTCTTGAAGTAACAAAGAGACAACATTCTTTTGAGTCAGGATTCAATCCGTCGCTATTGAAAGCTATGCTTCTGGCGGTGTAAAACAACTGCTAGAGCTCAGCCCTTGTCCTAAGATCCCATCTATGGACTCTTCTAATGGACAGACTACCCTGCTGTTACTAACTCCCTTATGAAGGTGCTCGAAATTTGCTTTCTGGTAGTTACAATCTGTTAATCTAAACTCTCAGCACAATTTTAACTGGCTACGACGCATTTTTTCTTTCTTAGCCCGAACTTTTTCCCTAAAGTCTCCATTGAATTCTACCATATATCTGTGGCGGCTGTGGTCAACGTTATTTTTGCATATATAGATAAAGGAAGTGGAAGAGGTTCCTTTTAAAAACTAAAAACTAGGGGGATAATATAGTAACTCCTTAGAACATGTATATCACTGTTTTTTCATGTTCATAGGTAGCAGCTGCTATAACGTCACTTGGCATTAAGAACAGCAAACTGAAATGTAAATAGCTACATGTCAGCTTCCCATCTTCTTTCATTGTGATTTGTTGTGAAAAGTAAAGAAAAATGACAAAATACTAATTCACACTTCACATCACCTTGGCTAGGGATCAAGTAAGTGTTCAGCCACGATTTGTACTAGTTTTCATTTTGTTTGTTGGATTCTGTCTTGATTTTTTTCTTTCATTGTTCAATAGAAGAACTATTAAATTTATGATGATTTTTTTTCCCTCAGGTGAATTCAAAGAATAGAAAAGCAGTAAAGCTAAAATGTTATACAAGAATGTGTAACGGTAAGGCTAGTTGATTCAAAGACAACAGATGACTTCATGTAGGGAGGATAAAGTAGAGAATCAGATAAGGAAAATATGAAGTAAAGGGAATTTAGAAGGAATTTATTACATTATTTTTAATTATTTTTTTGCTAGGCACAACTGTTGAAATTTTATAATGCATCCTTAATTGTACAGAGTTGCTGTACTGAGTCCAGAACAAAAGCATCTTACTCGATGTGTTCTGGTAGCAACTAGTGGTAGTAAATATTAGGTAGTGGTCAAACCTGATAGTCCAAAAGAGGTGAGACTGCCACAGCTCCATGCCCCAGGTCCAACTAATAATGAGGCTGAGCATGTATTCCCAATGGGCACATACACAAACACACACACAACACACTTACACACACCTATATGCACAGCCGGCTGCATAGATCAGTACAGACAGAAACACAGACAACTCATGCAAACACAAATAGCACAATGGCCTCATCCAGTGTCCCTCTCTGGCTGATCAGGATGAAGGTCCATTAAGTGGGAAATATATACAAATTTACAACGCAGATCCCTCCAGCAGCTGGGCTTAGGCACCTGGACTGCCCAGCGTCTGGCCCTTGGATCCTTGGTACCTCCCACTGCTGGTACCTGGACACATGAGCTGCCGAGGCTGCAGCCCCACTCCAGCTGCTGGTCCGACCCCTCACTCGGACACACACATGAATCCTTCACACACATACACAGGCACACATACAAAGAGGTCTCCCTCTTGACCTCCAGACCCCATGCTCTCTTCAGCACTTGGCCTGGATCCCCCAATTCCTTCAGTCCAACTCATCCAGTGATCACACTCACAGAAACAAACGCACACCTGGCTCCCAAACCACTTCACCTACTTAACCGACTAGTTTGGCTTGATATTCACTAGTGATCACATGCTGGCATAAGCCCTTATTCCAGCTGCTGGCACCCCAGATGCATGGGCCCCAAGGACCCGTGGTCCCCACTCCAGCAGCTGCACTTAGACCTCCATACACATATGTGGAACAGAGAACAGAGCCTCTCACCACAAAAAGAGTCAGAAATGGAATTTAATGAGATGGGACAGACTACACTGACCAGGTGCAGGACATGGCCAGACAAGTGTACTGACCAAATGCCAGCTTATAGATGGCTTTTATCCACTTTTCCTCTAGTGTTCCACACTCGTTCCCTTCCAAATCACCCTGAACTCTCCCTTTCCCCACCTTTTTCCCCCTGCCATAAACATCCCATAAGAAATTTTGTACAATCCCAAAATGGTCATTCCCTGCATCCCAGAATGACTCCCATACCCCTGGGCTAAACCCCCTCAGTTTGAAAGGAGACCTGGGGAGCCTCTCACACAGACTCATGGATGGGGGTCACCTCTGGCCCAGGGGGCTGAGGGTCCCCTGCGACAGCCTGGAGAGGGGTTGGGGCAGGGGCTCCTTTCTCTGAGTAGGTTATTGGGGTTCCCACACCTGGTGTTGTGCCTCTCTGCTCTTCTGTGTTCATGGAGAAGAGCCTGAAGTCACGTTACCTGACAGTAAATAGCACAAGTTTAGAGTGATTGTTCCTCCTGTCCATCCTTGCAGTTTACAGAAATCACTGATAAAGGCATTTCCTGAGACAAGGTTGCTTGCAAGTCATATTGTTCAACTACCATTTATACTCCTTTTCCCCATGAAGCTACTTCTTGTTTTTCTCTGTATAATACCCTGAGGAAATGTATTCCACAATCTAATTACATACTGTGTGACACAGTACTTTGTTTGTTTCAAACAAGCTGTCCACACACTTCATTGGGTACCCCTGTGTTTTCAGGCTCAGTGAAGTGTGAACAGCCATTCTATATTCTCTCTCTCATTCATTGACTTGTATCATACCTCTGTCTGTTGTCTTTTTTAATACTGACAGTCTTTGCCTACTCAGCATTTCCTTCTACAAAAGCTATTCCACTCCTTATAAACTATTTTTTAATTTTTTTTTAATTCTATTATATCCTTGTGTGTCTGCGTATAGTATTTAAAATCTAGGTCAATGTGAATCTGCATACAAATATAATGTTTCTGTTTTTTTTTATTTTCTCTCCAAATGTCTTATTTATCTTTCTAAACACTGAAAAGCATGGAACTGGTGATTGAAGAAAATAGCCCACAATATCCCACAGAAATTTCTCCTGAATGCTTTTGTATCTCCAGAACATAGTCACTATGTATTAGAATTGATGTGATCAGAAACAGGGACTGAGGGAGGAGTAGATATTTTTTCAGCAATTTATATTCAACAGAATTACATAACTTTGAAAAAAAACCCACAAGCCCTAAATACTTGCAATGTCATTAATACAAGTTGAGTTCTTGAGCCTGTACCTATCTGTAAGTTCTGTTTTACTTACAGATGTAATTTAAGGAACACTCTGACAGTCCAGCCATTTCAGAGTCACCCCAGCTTTAGGTTTTTCAGTGTCATTTATTAATGTGACTACCTTCTGGCTGGTACTGATTGCTCATAGATGCTTCATGACTTACAGGGTTCACAAAATCAAGCTGCCACCTGCCTCCATTCCAGTACCACGGATATACTCCCCAGGCCTGTCAGACCCCTTGCAAAGAAAGAAACATGTAGTGTTCCAACTAGATCCTAGTTCTCACCACAAAAGGTTTTGTATAACATGGCAATGTGTCAAATGTTGTTTTGATAAGCACTTCATATTTTGCATGTCTGTCACCACCAGTTCTATCAGTTCCTGCCATCACCCTTCCATATGAATAAGGCCGAGAATGGCAGGGGAGGGGGTGGGGGAGGGCGGGTGGCTTGCAAGGAAAGGCCAAGATTGGCAACAGGGAGCAATGGCTTGGTTGTCAAACCTTCTGCTTTAGAGGCTGGCTCTGGAGTTCAGTCTTCTGAGACACTTTTTCAGTGGTTCAGACTGGACACTCATTAAAGGTTTAGAACAGTTGACACAACCCAATGGATAAAATGGATAAAGTATTCCTTTTCTCCGCCTGCTAACATCTTTTTTTTCAAATACACAACTATTCTCCTGTCCAAGCCTTCAAGCCGAGTGAGAGGGGCATGGATAGTGCAAAAGGAATGTTCTAGGGAGAAATGTCTTTGGTATAGATTCTGTTCACCCGTTTGGCAGTTTCCCAACCAGAATCCTCAGAGGTATTTTCATATTTCCTCTGTGTACCATGCACGACCTACAGACAAAGGAATGCTTCTTGCCACTCAAATGGCGCAGAAGGATTTTTGACATCTTCACTATCTGTGGGATCAATCACCAGAAGAAATTATTACCCTAATTACTGAAGTATTTATCAAGAATCTCCCCAGTCCTGCAAGAAACTCAGTGTTTACTGGCCACCATTTAGAAGTTATCATTTCCAATTACTGTCATACATTGATTTTAAATAATGTATTAAGTCTCTTTTTATATCGATCACCTATTCATTGGTTTGTTACTTATACAACGAGCATATCACATTTCTCACAGGAAACAGGAAGCGGAAATGCTTGTCATCACTGTAAAGAAAGCATGGTTTTATTCTTGCTCTCTCACCATTGTTACCAGTAGCCAGAACAACATTATCTTCAATGCTTCCTTATTGCTTATTACCTGTCATTGAAAATATGACTCAAATTTGTTAATAAGAAAAGCCATAGCAGCAATCAAAAGTATACCAAATGTACAGTATGTTTAGAGATGTGACAGAAATTAACATCAAGTTTTACAGATTCCTTGAAGAAGAGTAAGAGAGCTCATGAAACAGATACATGATTTCTACATGGCTTTAGCATCATAAATGTTATCAGAAATTAGAAAATATTAAGATCTTACAAGTTGGATTTCCTCTAATATGCTTTAGGGTTAAACCCAAATCTACACTTGTCAGTTTTAATTAAAGGTAAATATAGCATTACTTTCTCCATTTGGTCCAGTGAAGGTCAGACCCAACACTTTGACAGTCATGTTCAACAATTAAGTGTCTGAAGGTCTGGGCAGATAACTAGTTAAACTCAACTATAACTTTGCTTGTAGGTCACAGACGTAGGACACTGGTTAATAGACAATTGAAAATTGCCTGTTGATATAATCTCATACAACCTAGCCCATGACAGAAATGAAGGAACATGTCCTTGTGTTGGGGCAGGAGTGGGCAGTTGCTGTAGAGCCATTGATACACTACCAGTTCATACCACTCAGAATGAAATTACACAAGTTTGAAGGATGTTAGAAAAGCTGTCCATAGCCAAATTAGGAAGTCTCATTCCCTTCCTTCATTTATCACTGCTCCTTCACTTTTCCGTCCTCATTTCTCATAGAGGATCCTCATGGATCCTTTGCGCTGTTGCTTATTGAGATTCTTCACTGAAAAGATTCGACTTATCCAGCATAAAACTACCCACCTTTTTTCTTCTCTGAAATTAGTAAATTGAGTCAGTTCCTGAAGGGCTATCATGGACATTGACTCAGAATTGGTTCAAGTGTGAGGATTTTCCCCTACAGAATCATGACCATCACTTCCTCTAATATCAATTGTCATATATTTTTGATGGTTTTTGGAGATGATTCAGAGGAAGAAAATTATTCCGGTATTAGTGAGGTTGTATAATTAACAACATAGTATGACTCTCTGAATTAATTCTAATGCTGCTGCTGGGAAAGGGTAGCTACTAAAGCCTTTCCCTCCTAGCAAACTTTATCAGTTTCTAACAGCCTCGGCCAAAAGCTTTGAGCTTTTGTCTTCAGCTGACTCATTGTTAGGGAGGGTCAAACAGCCATTCATCATATTCTAGGGAGAGGACTATGACTGGAAGGACTACCCTGGCACAGCAATGAGCAGACTCAGACAGAGCTCCAGAGGGACAACACAGCTCTCCAGGCTGCTGGCAGTGCCTGGGGCGGAGGCTGGGGCTGATAAGATGTCCTTGCTTGCAGGAGGCAAGCCCTGGCTGAGGAGCTGTGTCGCCAAGTCAGGGAACTGTGTGAACAGCTGTGCAGATTGTGCAACACCAGGGAACTTCAAAAAGAGATTGACTAGGTCTTCACAGAGACCCTATAGAAGTGAGGGTCTTGCATCCTAACTAGGATGTTTCAGACTGGATAAATGGATAACTAGATAGGTTAAAAACTGGGTAATTGGGCTAAATGGGTAGTGGTTACTGGGCCAGTTAGAAGTGGGGTACTGCAAGATGTCTAGCCTGAGATCTATACTGTTTAGCATCTTTATCAACAAGCTGCAGGTGAAGCAGTGCACTTTCATCAAGTTTGCAACTGGCATCAAACTGGGGACAAAAGAACCCTGAGGGCAGGGGTGCCATTCAGAGAAACCTCAGCAGGTTGGTGGAATGGACTGACACGAAATTTGTGAAATTCAACAAGGATAAAGGCAGGGTCCTGCACATGGGAAGGAAGACCCCAACCACCCATGCAGTCTGGGAACCAAATGGCTTGGAAGCAGCTCTAGTGAAAAGGACCTGGGGGTCCTGGTGGACGGGCAGGGGCAAGGTGCACATGAGCCAGCAGTGTGCTCTGGCACCAAAGAAGGTCAAAAATACCAGGTTTATATTCACAGGAGCAGAGCCAGGAGAGGGAGGAAAGTGATTAGCCCTTCTACTCAACACCTGTTAGACCACATGTAGATCCCATGTCCAGTTCTGGACTCCCATAGTACAGGAAAGAAATTGATAAAATGCAGCAAGTTCAGCAGAGAGACATCAAGATGGTTGAGAGCTGGAGCACTTACCCTGTGAGGAGAGCTGAGGGAATTGAACTTGTTCAGCCTGGAGAACATACAGTTTCAGGGACACCCAACAGCAGCCTTGCCAGTACCTACAGGGAGATTATTAAGAAACTGGAGCCGAGCTACTCAGTGTTGCACAAGGCAGGGAACAAGAGCATGGACATTGAGTTGAAAGAAGAGGTGGTTCAGACTGAATATAAGGAGACATCATGAGAGCAGTTAAGCAGAGGAACACCTTTGCCAAAGAGATTGTGTCATCCCCAGCTTTGGAGGTTTTCAACACCCAATTCCATAAAGACCTGAGTAGCCTGATTTGACCCATAGCTGACCCTGTCGGTACAGGAGGTTGCACTAGAGACCTCCTGAGATCCCTTCCTGTAGGAACTATCCTATGATCCCCAATTAGCAGTCACCTGTCTGGATCAAGCAAGAAAAGAAGGGTAGGTTGTTCATCATGATCAATACAATGTTCTCTCCAATAACACAGCAAGTGTCGCCTATTGTTCCAACAAGAAATAAACTGCATTTTTAGAGGAGAGGAAAATACACATACTGACTTAGTTTTCTTACTGTAGCTGGTTTTAGAAGAGAAATAATGTGCCTCATTTTTGTTTGTGCTCTAGTCCCTTAAGCCACATGCCTATTTAAAAATTAGCTTAATTTTACGTGCTGGATTTATTTACCTCTGAGGTCAAAGGTTCTGCCTTTGTGTTTAATGTAAGCATGGTCCTGAATTTTAGCTGAACTGGAGTCACAAAGAGGAAGATTTTCTAGGCAGTCTGTCCAAAGCAGGTGTGTTTTCCTCATCTCTGGTTTTGAAGTAAACCAAAGAAGAACAAGTAGATTTTTCTTGTAATTTAAGTGTGTGCCTGCAATCCATAGCCTGAAAAACTAGTGTCACAGGCAGCCACTTGTTTTGATTGACCCACGATTTCAGAAGAGACTATGCTTTTAGGTCACATTGCTTCAACTGGCTTGCGCAAGAGCGTTTTAAAAATTAGGTCATAGTAACCATAAATGAGCAGCATTACCCAAAAAAACTCCAAACCCCACCACACTAAATCTGCTCAAATGAGGCAAATAAAATCAGTCAACCTTTGTAATCTTCAGAGTTTATATTAAGTTCTAACTTTGGCACTCCAAACAGAAAAATACCTAACAATCAAGTTCCTAAATATTGCACATGAAGTAGAGAAAGGATTTAGGAGTCTCGAACTTCAAACAATGCTGTGATAGATATGCTCAAAGACACTCCAAGATTCTACAAAACATTGCCACATCTGTGGTCTATCTCTGTTTCCCAAATGCTCCAGAAGTGACAGATGCAGTAAATCAGAACTGACCATTAAATATGTCTTACTGATTGCGTTGGATTTAAAATATTCACTGTTAAAAACCAGGAAGGTTATCTTTACCAAAATGTATGGGAAGTAAATGGGAAAATATAAAATTCACATGATCTTTGGTCAGAAGAGAATGCTATGGGTTACAATTATGCATCTGTCAAAGGAGACGATTCTGGTTTCGGTTCAGAATTATTTTATATAAATAATATTTTGCTTGGACTGGTTTGAAAGCTTACCTCTAAGTGCTGTGACTTTACTATGTTTATTACTTGCTCCACTTTCCTAGGAAGCCGAAGGGGAAAACAACATCTATCAAAGAGAACAATTTCCAAATCAGGCCTTCTACATCCAGGCAAGCTGCATCAAAATAACAGGCCTTGCAGGCTTGGCATTCAGAGAGCGATCTGTGCTTTAAAAGTATTTGGCAGCCATGATTTTTACTGCCTGTCAGCAGGAGATCAGTGGACAGATAACCCCAAATGAGTAGCTGATTAGCCCATCCCTTCAGAAGCCATCCCATAAAATTGCCAGCCTTGCCAATTATCACCTCTTTTTTCTTTTTCTTTGCATGAGGATGTTGAGGAGGTACAGCCATGAACCTAAAACCCAGATGTGTTTGTTCAGTCAGATTTCCTTCTGGCCTAATCAGGAAAAGATTCTTTTGATTCACGAGAACTTGCTCGAGCACATTTGATCCCTCTTCAGTGAGTGTATTGCATCACCACAGACGCTGCTGGACAGAACTGTCTGGCTACATCTGACTCCACAGACCTTATAAATGACTACATCCGCTAAATGTATGTTCATTTGATTAGCTAATTTTATTGCTGGGTATATTGCAAAAGTATTGGGAAGACCGAGAAATACTGAGACTTCATGAGCGTAGTGAGAATCATCTCTCTTTAGCTGATAAAGAAAAAGCCTTTGATCATCAGACCTGCCTGACTTGAGAGCGTGAGTTGGAGAAAACTGGCTAAAGATCAATCCAAGCAAAATGGAAAAGTGATTAATAACAATTAGAGCTGACTGAAATTTGTGAGACATAACTGAAGGCTATGCTGGAATGATGCGTTTCCTTCTGATTTGCCCATCCTGTGTCTAATAGCAAGTTTCTTCTTTTCTTTCTGGCACAGGTTGGCTGAAATGTATTTTATCATCTGTAGCTGGCAGCCATTTTCTCTACAGTTGTTCCCATTTCTTGGGCCTCTCTCTCATAGGCAGAATTATTCTTGCATACTTTTGGTTTCATTAGCAACAGCATTGCCTTATGGACCTGATAGTTCTGCCTCTGCAAGTGAAGGGTTTCCTTTGCAGAGCTGTCAGCTCCAGACAATCCTCCAGCACCTTTAGTTACATCCCAGAAAAGAGAATTTTAAAGACATGTTTTCCATTTGAGTCATTGGAGCTTCATAAGCAGAATGTGGTTTTCCTCTGGTTTTGATATGATGTATAGTAAATGTGTTGGTTATTGAAAACTAAATAGTACATCTTTACTTTACTCTGATTATAGTTGTAACATATATATAATTGTTCATAAACTGCAGTGATGGAAATTATTTTATAAAATGTATACTACACTAACTGCCACTAACGCATGTACACTAAACTAACTGCCTACAAATACGTGCAATCCATACAAGACGTTCCAATACAACTGACTGAAAATTTGACCTTTCTTATTTTATGCTACAGGTGTTAGGACATATGTACATCTAGCTAAAAAGACTTCAAATAATGATAAAAAGCCTGCCATGGCATTTAAGCATTTTCCTCCCGTAAGTCCACAGGCTGCAGACCAGTCTCTGGGCCAAGTTCTGAAATTCTTACTCATTTCTTCAGCAAAGATACAATGCATTCCTTCTGCTTTTGCATTCCCAACTGAAAAAGGAGTCCGTTTCAACACATTATAACCATGGATGAATTGAAAAAGAATTTCAGGGAAAAAAAAAAGGAGATCTGACTAGCTGTGAGCAAATGCCAAGAGAGGCACAGGAAACCTTAGAACATACCACATTCAAATGCCCGTTCAAAGCAGCTAATTCAAATTTCATTAACTGGCCAAGGTTTTGACATTCTTTGCCTCAATTCAAAGTACTGATTGTAGCGTACAACATCTGTCAAATAGAGATTTTAACATGGAATGTCAATAATCTCTGTTTCAGCTAGAAAAATAAAGCTTTTCAGATTAAAAAAAGCTCTCATTTTGAAGGTTTTATGAGACCATTATGCATGGCAAGCTGTTATGGCCGTATGAATCTGTCCCCTGTCAGAGGGACAAGTAGAAGGTTGTCATTTCAGCTCCACTTAAAAGCGTAAGTAAGGCCTAATGTCCTGTGTTATTTTTTCACATAAAGAAAAGCTCTCCTTAAAGATAAAGAGACTTTGATACTGGAATTTTTTAAGCACCGGGTTTCTGTCCATCACTACAGTAGAAAACATATGAGTGTGTCAAAATCTGGTCATGTTTAATTTATGAGAAAATGCATCTGTCAATTTTAGATAAGTCATCTTCTAACCCAGATATAGCTTTGGTTTTATCTCTCAAAGTAAAAATTATTTCAGGTGCTAAATGTTAAACACATTTTTTTACTTTGTTATTGTTTCTGAGTAGTTTGTCACATTACCTGACTGGAAATTTTGAGGTGGTTTAGAGGACTTATGGTACAATGCTGCTAGAATGAATCACAAGATGAGTGTGAAGTCTGTACATTCTTTGATAAAGATATCACAGTGTGCCGTGGCACAACAGATTTCAAGACTCATTTACCTGGTTTTGTGTCACTTGAAAATTTTAAGACAGTTTCATCATCAAATCAAAAGGACAAGATGATGATTCTTGTCATCTGTATAGAAATAGTAAAATTGGGGATTTTCAGTTCACAAAATTATTACAGACTGGATTTCTATGCTCTGCGTCTTATGAAGAATCTAACATTCATAATACAATCCTTCAAAAAGTCCTATACATTTTTAGACAATTTGTGTCTCAAATAGACTTATGCGAGATCAAAACATTAACATATCCTTACTACATGAGGCTAAAGTATTTCCTTTTCTCTAGCAGATGAAGTGACCAAACTAAATCCTGAGAAAATAAACATCATATTTTTCTGGAGTTATTTTTTCCCTACTATTTTATTTTGTCACAGATATACAAATGAATTAAAAGCTAACAAATGGACTCAATAGGAAAACATTTGACTCCGTTATTCACAGTAAGATCTAGTATTCTGAAGTCATTTTGAAGTGTTCTGTATCAATAGGCATAGGAAATTTAGTTTGAGAATATGTCTTAGCCTAATAATAATAATAATAACTTAGCCTAATAAAGAGTCAGAATTGCTGGTGCTGTCATTCATCCAAATATTAACTTCTACTATTATTATGGAACGAAGAATAACAAGAAAATAACCAATTACGTTGTATTTCATTGTGTTCTACTTAAGTTGCTACATATGGATGTGGTTATGTTTACAGTTATGCACAGTTATGCTAATTTTTAACTAGTTTTTTTCTACCTGGGTAGAATAACAGTAGAACTGATGACAATAAGGCATGGACTTCAGCACTATAATACACATTTGCCTGAGCATTTACTTGGGTGACTAGAGCCTGCGCCATCATGTCTTCATTGTTACTTTTATCCAGGCTGACTCAAAGAAAGCTAGCTCATCCACCCCTCTTCATGTTGCAGTCACATTGCCCTCATCAGTGGACAAAGCCTTGGACAGGCTGACATTATGGGATGTGGTTAGAGCCCGCTGCTCTCCTTGCTCCTTTTTGGGAAGACCGTAAGTGCTGAACCTATGTTCTTCTTGAGTGCCATCTACAGAGATAAAAACATCCCATGAAAAAAATATAAAGGCTTGGTTTATGGTTAATCCATCCTCTGCTTCCTCTTTATTTGCATACCACACCTTCTCACTACATGCATATTGGGCAATCCCAGAATAACTGCCTTTCTCAGTTGTAAGACTTCCAGTGATGATTATGGAACTGTATAGCAGCAGGCTGTTGCCAGAATTACATCCTAATGAACTACAACATCCATACACACAGTGGTACACTCCTATGCCTGAATCCTTCCTTTACTGTTCCCACCCTAAATCTACTCACAAAATGCCTCATTTAGCATCTGCTAGGTATGCACTGGGGAAAAATTTAAAAAATCAACTTTTGTTCCACAAGATGCTGGTACTGTAGCAAACAGGATTGATAACAGGATAAGCACAGTAGATTTTAGGATTTTTTTTTTCAGAATATTGTTAGGATGTTGTTTTCAATTTTGTAAAAGAAACATTGCTCTGGAAACCAATTTCAACAATCTATTCTCATATTATCAGAAAACAGAAGTATGTGATTAATGTAGCTAATACAAATAGATCATATCTCCTCATCTTTCTGGAGAATATTTGCAATCAACTGTTTCACAACGGACTTAAATGATTATTCAAATAAATTACCCAGAAGATAATTTTGCTTAGGGAATCAATTCAAGAAAACTGAAAGCTATTTTCAAGTTATTTGAAACACAAAAAAAGAGAAAAAAAGTTTATCAACCCTTTAAATGATTGTGTAATAGTGACTGCTTTGAGGGATAGGGAAAGGGAAAGAGGAAAAGATGCCACCTGAATTTCTACTTAGTTATCTCTCTTCACCTATGCAATTAATTAGATTTTGCAACACAGGATTTGATAATCCTGTATAGTCCATTTTGTTTCCTGATTAAACTGTGTCCTAATTTGCTATGGTCCTGGCCACACACAATGCCACCACACCTGCAAAGCCAAAGAAAAAGTTCTACGCAATCTCAAAAAGTCAACAGCATCATTTTACTATGAAAATATAGCAAAATACATAATAACATAACTCCAGAAGAAAAAAAAATGAGTCTGCAATGGTTTCTTGCCGAGGACTTTTCTGTAAACAGCCACGTAAACTTTTCAGAAAGAAAAGGTGACAACAATTTGCTTACCTGAACTTTTCTGCCAGTGTTGCTTATCTTCAGAGGAACCAGGCACAAAACAGGATAGAGGAATTATGAATTTCCATCACACTTTCCAACAGGCAGCATGTCCTAAGAAATCATTGACACGGTGACAATTCAATCACCAGTGTTAACTGCATTTCATCATCTTCTGCATACAGTATGCCAGCAATCAGACAAGAGAAGGCTATGTTCTTGCACAAGCACACATTCCTTTAGAGAAGAGTATAAAACTTCCACTCTAGAGGATAGCAACATAGGCCATGAAATAGCTAGCTGGCAAGAGACTGCATAACTGCTTTAATAATCATATTGCCTTTTAAGCATCTCATTGAATATTTGAAGGCTTTTTACAAAAGAAACACAGGAAGTTCTGCAAAAAATGTTGCTTTTGAGACAAACTTTGAAAGTGTTGGCAGAAAAGTACATTTTGCACATATACTCTTATACTTTCTTGTTTTACCTATGAAGAAAATGTTAAAACATGCGGATAAAGTAGAAATTAGAACATGACGGAACTCAGACAAGAACAGCTACAACAACAACAAAAGAACAAATTAAATGTGCAAAGTATTTGGTGTGCTTGAAATATTTTTCACTTAGAAAAATTAGCTTAACCAGTAAATTCTTCTGGATTTGTTTTGTCACCTCTACAATGAAATCTCTTTATCATATTA
This sequence comes from Grus americana, assembly GCF_028858705.1. Taxonomy (NCBI): domain Eukaryota; kingdom Metazoa; phylum Chordata; class Aves; order Gruiformes; family Gruidae; genus Grus; species Grus americana. The sequence continues at coordinate 27,943 of NW_026561349.1, read as the reverse complement.
CTAGTTGGCCGAGCCATAAAATTCCAAAAACGCCTATTAAAAAAAAAAAGAAAAAACCCACAAAATCTCACAGTGTCTGTCAGTTTCCTTCCCAAAGAAGGCACCATATGTGAGATGGATTATAAATGGGATATGCTCTCTCTAATCTTGCCGTGTACTTTGATGGACAAGGATACTTCTCCATGTGCATTTGGTTTCTCATGAAGACACAGCAGTTCCTACTGAGGCACCAGCAAGCTGGACATTTCCATGTTAAAGCAATGGTTAACCATTATTATGACTAATTCTGTGTCTCGCAGTCCTCCTCAGAGGACTTAACTCACTCCTCTTAAGGAGGAAGATCAGGGTTAGGTGGAGGAAGGGCGAAGGTTCCAAGTCTGACCTTGAAACGGTTTTTCATGAAAAATAAAGTTATAATTAGGTATTTTGTAAACTAAATATCTTTGCTCTCCCTTTCTCAAAATTGGTCCTAAGAACAAAAACAGGTATCACAAATTTTCTGGACACAGAATGGTTAATTAGAGCATTGATGTAATTTCTCATTTCATGCTACATCAGGGTTCACAGATCATAGGATCAAAGGATAATTCAGATTGGAAGGGATCTCAGGAAGTTTCTGGTCCAACCTCCTGCACTAAGCAGGGTCAGCTATAGGTCAAACAAGCGTGGTGGGTTGCACCATGGCTGGAGGCCAGGTGCCCACCGAAGCCACTCTATCACTCCCCTCTTTAACTAGACGGGGGAGAGAAAATATAACAAAAGGCTCGTGGGTCAAGATAAGGGCAGGGAGAGATCACCCGCCAATTACATCACGGGCAAAACAGACCCAACCTGGGAAAACTAATTTAATTTACTCAAGTCAGAGTAGGATAATGAGAAATAAAACCAAATCTTAAAACACCTCCCCCCACCCCTCCCTTCTTACCAGGCTCAACTTCACTCCCGGCTTCAACCTCCCCCCCCTCAGCGGAACAGGGGGACGGGGAAGGGGGGTTACGGTCAGTTCATCACACGTTGTCTCTGCCGCTTCTTCATCCTCAGGGGGAGGACTCCTCACACTCTTCCCCTGCTCCAGCATGGGGTCCCTCCCACAGAAGACAGTCCTCCATCAACTTCTCCAACGCGAGTCCTTCCTGTGGGCTGCAGTTCTTCACAAACTGCTCCAGCATGGAGTCCCTCTCACGGGGTGCAGACTTTCAGGAACAGACTGCTCCAGCATGGGTCCCCCACGAGGTCACAAGTCCTGCCAGCAAACCTGCTCCAGCACGGGCTTCCCATGGGGTCACAGCCTCCTTCAGGTGTCTCCACCTGCTCCAGCTTGGGGTGCTCCATGGGCTGCAGGTGGATATCTGCTCCATCAACCTCCACGTGCTGCAGGGGGACAGCCTGCCTCACCATGGTCTTCTCCATGGGCTGCAGGGGAATCTCTGCTCCGGCGCCTGGAGCACCTCCTCCCCATTCTTCTTCACTGATCTTGGTGTCTGCAGAGTTGTTCCTTTCACATATTCTCACTCCTCTCTTCCAGCTGCTGCTCTGGGGCAGGTTTTTTTTCCCCTTCTTAACTATGTTATCCCAGAGGCACTACCACCTCTGATGGGCTCAGCCTTACCACCGCCAGGTCTGTCTTGAAGCCAGCTGGCATTGGCTCTATGGGACACAGGGGAAGCTTCTAGCAGCTTCTAACAGAAGCCACCCCTGTAGCCACCCTGCTACCAAAACCTTGCCATGAAAACCCAATGCAACTGGTTACTCAGGGCTTTGTTGACTCAACGTCTCGAAAACCTCCAAGGCTGGAGATAGCTCAAGCTCCCTGGGCAAGCTGTTCCACTGCTTGACTGCTCTCATGATTTCTCCTTATATTCAGTCTGAACCTCTCTTGCTTCAACTTAATGTCCTTGCTTTCTTGTCCTGCCCTCATGCACCAGTGAACAAACAGCCTGGCTCCATTTTCTTAATGACTTCCTTGGAGGTACTGGCAGGCTGCTATTAGGTCCCCCAAAAGCTGTACCTTCTCGAGGCTGAACAAGCCTAGCTCCCTCAGCTCTTGGTGGCTCTCTGCTGAACTAGCTGTAGTTTATCCATCTTTCCTGTATTGGGGGGGGGGGGGGGGGATGGGGGTCCAGAAATGGATTCAGGATCTAGATATGGTCTGACAAGCGCACTGAGTAGAGGGGTTATTCACTTCCGTTGCTCTCCTATTTCCCCTCCTGTGAATACAGCCCTGGATGCTGTTGGCCATTGCTGCTGTCAGGGCACACAGTTTCCTCAAGTGCACTTTGCTGCCCGGTAAGACCATGAGGTCCTTACAGAAAAGTAAGCCTCTTCTTCTTAAAGTCAGACTACCTGTCTGCAGTAGATCCGTCCTGCACTCTGTCATATGAAGGAACCTTTCACTTTTATTGAGCTTCCAAAGTCAAGATAGCAACAGGTATGTTATCTAAATGGTAATCCATCATCAAGAATGTTGTCATCTAAAATTTTTTGACGGAGTCCTTATCGACAGTTATGATATAGGAAAGGTGTAAAAGTTACCTTTAATGATTAGTTCATCAGAACTACCTAATTCCCACAATGTCCTAGAGCTTAGCAGTCTGAGGTCACTGTTTGTAAACTGAGTTAATCTCATAGGACAAAACAATGAAACTTTGTGTCCTCTTCAGAACAGGAATTTTTTCAGAGCAAAACAGTGTTTTCAAAAGCCTCAGAAGGAAAGGTGGGAATGCTGGTGTCCATGAGGTAAAGTGACAAGTTACATCATTATCTGAATGATGGATCCCATTATTTACAATCTTTTGCAAAATGGGTGCTCTCTAAATTGTAAAACGATCTGAATAGGATACACTCAGATGCCTATTGAACAATATTCAACTACAAAATAAAGTAGTCAAAGGAAATGTTTGGTCTTGAACTGCACCCTTCATCTATTTCTACCTAATAGCCTGTAATGGCCTTTACCACTGTTGATAGAGACACTATGGCTTTTATCCCATGAAGGCAAGATTTGCCATTAAATGGGAAAAGAACTTGATCCTTCAGAAACAAGGCATATCTATAGTAATTCAAATACTTGATGGCTTATTTATACAACTCCAGAATTAGGATCTAGGCATTGGTAGGAAGCCTTCAGGCAGATATGGCAGATTAATTCAATGATGGTGCTCACAACTACGTAGAAAACAATTGAGAAGTCCCCCTCCATAGTCTAATGGGAAATAACTTGCTCAAAGAAGCACCTGTTTTAAGAAGCATAATATAAGGTTGTTGCAATTTGAATTGTTGACTGGAACTGCATTTGACACACTTCATAGGACGTACTGTTCTTTCTTCCTCAAGTTGTTTTGACATGAAAATATGATCATCTACTAAAATAAGGGAGATGCTTGGTGCCAAGGAATGCTAAAGCTATTTTGGGGTCTGTGTGTAGGGGAAATGGTGACAAATATTCATTAAAGGATTTTAATTTCAAAATAATAGTTTTACCATCCTAAATTGTAGGGTAAATAAACGATCTTGCCTTTTCCTGAATTTTCTACAGTTAAGATTTGGTAAAAGGTTCCAATAGGTTTAATTTAGATGCATATCCAGTACAAAGTCTCTGAATCCTGAAGTTTTAAAAATTCTGTCTGGCAAGCCTCCTGCAATTTGAGATTAAATTGCCAACAGCTAACTATGGCAGCTCTTAGGCATTGACAAGAAAATCCAAGGAATGTATTTTCTGCCAGAAAAGGATCTTATCCTTCAATAATTGTTCATCATTATGGTATTTTTCTGCCACTGACTTTGGCATATTCTTTTTAATTAATACTTGGACTCCTGGTAGATAGTTTCAATGTATGACTCATTTAAAACAATGACTCTCCGTTAAAAAAATAACATTCAGATTCAACCTGTATTAAATGTCTGCAAATAAAGCGTTAAAACCTCCAGGCATTTAATAAAATAGGGGTGGTAACAGAAATTGTCTTGAACACTACAGTTTCAGAGCTGAGGTCTCAGCTGAAGGAAAACAGGTTAGGATTACAGCACACTACATCAGCTGGGACTCTAGCTATTAGGCATGGTTTGTCTAAAGTCGAGGTGAATGGGTAACTTGTTCATATAAAATAATGTCCAAAATTACTTTTTCTTCAGTATTAAACTTAAAAAGTCTTCAAGTACATTGTCTACCTCTGTGACATCTAACTTTTACTGAAAATACACTGAGGAAAGGACATTATTATGAAATTTTCTAAAATCATAATGATTGTAGACAGTTCTAAGAATCCCACTCTCTCAAGTTCAAATCTTTCTATTTGGATTTATGGATACTCCCTTGAAGAGAATTTCTAAATCATTTTATGTCAAATTCACACTTACTTTAAATTAGAGATCTGTGAAAAATTCATATTTTAGTGTTTATCCTGTACTAACTCTAATTCATATTTTACTATGTAGAAAAAGTTGGTTCCTAATGTTACTTGTATATTTTTCTTCTTTCCATATAGTGTATAGTGTAAGATGCCAGCAGTTTTCTGTAAAAACTGATGCATTTACTGGAAATGTCAGGACATGCGAGCCTTTCTTAAGTCTTAGTCCTTCCTCAGCCTTTCTTCCCTAAATGAAAGAATGCATGTACGACATTGTAATGCAATTTGCCTCGCTGCTGCTTATTCAATGAAACCCTCAAAACTCCTAATAGACAAGCTGCAAGGAAGAAGTTTAGCCAACTATTAACTTTTTCTTGAAATTCTGGAAGGCAGACTGTCATGATTTCTACATCTGCGTTCACAGAGCAAAACAATAGAGATGTTGCTGCTCAGGTAAATTAGTAGCAAACTGGCAACTGGAAAACAAAGACAAGAGGTAACATGATTTCTAATGCACTTCAGCAAAAAAATCACTTCCAGTGTGGAAAAACACTTCAATAATCTGATTTCATGTGTCTTAACTTTGTATTTTTAATACTATAATATACCAATACTGATATTAGCTAAAGGAGAAGCAAACACCATTTATACAATACTGCTTACACACTATATTACAATGGTCCAGAAAAAGTAGTACTTTAGCCTAATTTCCTGAAGAAACAAGGCTTACTTCATCACACTGTCTTAATAACTTCTCTAAGCTGATTTCAACCAAAACTGACAGGAGGTAAAGACATTGTAAAGGTATTGCATTTCTACAAGCTTCGCAGAGGTAGGCCAGTAGATAGAGAAAACAGATCTTATTAATGTATTATTGAAGAACTTTCCATTTACATCAAGGAATTCAGATGTCACAAATAAATTACTAGTTCTGCTACTCATGTAACAACTTTCTGATGTTTCATCATGAGACTTCAGTAAAGTGACATGGGAACATTAAATATCTCATTATGTTTGTATGCTGACGTTCTCTTATATGTTAAGTTTAGAAATTCAGCTTAGTATTTTACATGCATGGTGTGACAGGTGTTTGATGTTGAATGAGGATGTTTACTGGCATTCATAATATCTTAATATGAAATTTATGAATCAATCAATACAGCTAGTGAAACAAGTCACCCTTTAAATAAGTCGCCTTGTAGAATATGCTGTACATTCAGAAATACATATCATCATAAACTTTATCAGTTGAGAAAGAGGAATTAATCAAAATAAACAATAATAATCAGGAGTGATGTGTTACCTCATATGTAATCGTGGTGCATTTTCATGCACTTTCCAGAATGCAGCACCATTTCTGTAGAACATCATGATCTGTGCTTACAACGTATCATAGAACAGCAGGGAATGTACAGCTTCAGGGGCTGACTGGTCATAACTATCAGGTTAGGGTACTGTGGATATTCTTCTGATGGGTACACAAGGTAGACCTAATGAAATTCAACATGGAGAGGATCTAAATTAATATTAAGAGCATGGATATTGCAGTACTGAACCACACGCAAGAAGAAAGTGACTCTTAGGCAGAGCAGATTCTGTTCTCACCTGAGGTAGTTATCATAAGCCAGTATTCAATCACTTCACCTGTAACTGAGACCATCAATTAACTGCTACCTGTTTCTCTCAGAAGAGGCATTTCTAGTTAAAAGCAAAACTGATTTGTGATAGACACTCTGAGATCAAGGGATAACCAGTGTTCAGACATTTGCAAGCCACCGCCCCAGAGTAAAAAGGCAAAAATAAAAATGAACTAACAGAATTTAAATAACTTTTCTTACTCCTTTCAAAGAAACACAAAGAATCCAGTTCCCTGAAATTTCTGACAGATAAATTATGTATTAATAATTACAGGAGGAAAGTAATAACCAGAAAGAAATTTAAGGCCCCAGAATGCAAGATATTTAAGAGACTTGTCCCAATGTGAGCTACTGTTACAGGATGAAACTATTCTCAAACATTTTTTTCTGAGTCATATAGTAAATATTTCATCTGAGAGAGAATTTACCAAAATATGGGATTATATGGAAAGTATGTGAAACATACACAAGGCGAGACCACTAAAACATCAACCTCTTGTCTCAACAGGATTTTCCAACCTGGCCTCAATCTGGTATCCTGACTGGGATTCTCTAAGTGGAGTGGATCCAAAGGAGCTTCAAAAGCTGAGCTTCTGATTCAACTGAAAGAGTAACAACACACCAACCAAAGAATCATGAAAAAGTAGGTCAGAACTGATCTCAAGGGGTTATTAGTTCCTTCCCCTGACAAATGTCAAGGAAGTATCTCCCAGACTTAAAGAACTTGGTTTGGGTTTTGAAAATGGGGATTGAATGCATTTTGTGAGAACAAAAATTCCTGAATCTACCCAAAGAAAAAACTCCATATCCTTTTCTGTAGAAAACTCGATCAACTCTAAAACGACACCTTTGTCAACAATTAAGTTTATAAAGCAAGCTGAGAACAGTGCTGAATATTGCATTTTTGTGTGAGTGAGAATAACATGCACTACCCGAACTAATACAGAATTTAGAGAACTATCAATCATCAATGATAATCATAATTGTTATTAAAACAGCCAAAAGACGGGTGGTATCCACCAGCCGCTGGGAGGTATCCTTGTTCACTGCTTCCTGACACACACTTCTAAATGTCCTGTATGACGTAAAATCCTGTGGGACTCTGTACGTTGCTACTGACTAATCCTGGTGGTATTTATACCATGGCACCATTTGTACTTATACCACTACATACGTAGGTTTATCTATTTATAACACTGTGCATCCTGTAAGATGCTGCGGCTGTGCAAGTTTTGTTAGGCGCGATTTCATGCCCTCCCAAATTCAAGAGACAATTATCAGAATATGAGAAAAGTTTCATGGCTACAGCACCCCTAGCCATGAAACTGGGGGATTACACAAAAAGAAAAATGACAAATTATTGACCTATCTGATTTCAGTTCCATTTAGCAAGAATAGGTCAGAAAAATGCTGTTGTGTTCTAGATGTGCAGGAACAAAAAATGTTTCTATGTATCAGCTTGAAGAGAAAAATAAGTGATGTTCTATGTCTGTTTCAGTGTTTAGCACAACAAGAAGTTGAATAAAAACTTGGTTCGGTAGTATAAAAAAAAAAGCGACCTCTTCAGTGCAGGCTTTCTCTCCATTTACACTAGGTACAACACTAATACAAACATGAGAATGATAGAAAGAATTTACAAATTGTATTTTTCCCCCTCAGAGAAGAAAAATCAGTGCACACAACCAAGGACAATAGGGAAAAAAGGAAGCATTTGGAAATTCCTAAGTGTAGTAACAGCATTATGCTGATGTAACCTATGGGAATCTACTCATGTAACAGTCATTATTTTCTAAATATTTGTTAGCATGATAAAGCTCTTAGAACATGTCCTGCAGTCTGCTAATAAAACTGTTTAATAGCCCAGTAGCACTGTGCACTGTGCTGTGACATGGTGGAAAATATGTAATGTTTAATAACGTGATTCTTTAAACTCTATAAAAAAATGCTCATTTTTCAGACTTTGCAAGTAACAAATCATTTAAAACCATAGCCTTCCATTCCTAATTTTTATAGATACTGTTATCATAAGGGTAACAATAGTGTAATACAATATATTTTATAGGAACTGATAGATCTGACATATGCACAGACCTATGCTGTTTCTAGTCATTATCTTAATGTCTGACCTTGCAGTCTACACAAAAATTAAATAAAGAATTAAAAAAAAAAAGAGGAAATTAAATAAGAGAGACAAGCGATGTTCAATTTCATATAGACATGACGACAAAAAAGTAATAAATTGAATCTGACAAAATCAAAGTGGAAGCCAATGGCAGAGCTGCACGTTTATTCATCAGACGTGCCTCTCCTTTAGCCATGCATTACTCCGCTGCCGAAAGGCATTCCCAAGAGCATTTCACCTGAATTTGAGCCAGCATCTCTTAGGTGCTTGCAGGGGAGTCAGGAATTAGACCTAAACAGCCTAAAGTTTGTTCAATTCCGTACTTTTTCTTTTGCTCAACAATGATTAATCTACCAAAAAGCCCTTAAGATTTTAAACTACGGTTGTGAAAAGGGGTGACTAGTTTTAATTTTTGTTTGTACTTCTACAGTCTTCTGTCTCTTTTGTCCAGGTAGTTCTTGTATAAAATTTTTCTTGAAACTTTTTGTTTTCCCCAAGATGAGACTTGAGATAACTTTAAGGAGGTAAAATAGAAGAAAACATGGTCTGCACATCCCTTTATAAAGATTTTGTCTTCCCAGATAGCGAAATCATGGCTTTCGGAGAGTAGACAGCATAAGTTTATAATACGAGGTATGATGGAAAAAGCATCTCTTACTATATTCTTTCCTTGGTGACCACTTAAGATGGTAACTGGACAAATAAGATAAAAGCAGGTAAGAGTAAACAAGAAAAATAATTCCTCTCAAGTAACACGCTAAGCAAGCATTGACATGACCATAGTCTGTGGTTTATGTTGCCGCATTTTATCTGTGCAGGTTTTCTACTATTAAAGATTTTAACTGATCGGGCATAATCTGATCATACCTAAAACAAATGGGACCATTGATTTTTGGAAGAGGAGACCAAGTCTGTACATTTTAAAAGTATTAATAATTTAAAACCTTTTTTATTTTATACTCTGAGCAGTTTAATTTTAAAAATAAATAGAAAGCTGTTCTGGAACCTTACAAGGTTCAAACAACAGGTAACAGGTTTAAATAGATTTTACTTTGATTCTACTAAAGTAGATCTAATTAGTGATCTAATTGCTGGCTGATACATGTCACTGATGAAAAGCAAGCTATTTTGTATTTTGATGGAACTTTCTTATTTATTTATAATATTACTGAGGTATCACTGCTATCATAAGTAGCTTTTATTTCATGCTTACAGTGATTTTCCAACAGTCATTTCCAGTTTATTCAAATTTAAAAAAACCCCACCGGCCAAGTGACCTATGGCCTGCTGTCAACTACAAATGCCTTATTTAACTTGGCTGTAGAATCTGTGCATGAAAAAGCTTTCTCCACTGTGTGCATTGTAGTCTAACAGCAAACCAGCCCTGGGAAGTAGGACTTGTAGGTTTTGCTTCCCCCAATCTGGCAAAGAGCTTGTTACACAAATTTGCAATAGCTACTGAGGGTCTGTTTTTTTGGGTCTGCTGTTTAACAGAATTCCCAGGGATTGTGCTAGAAGCCTTGGAAAATTACACATCCATGGGCAGGTTGCATAATAGGAATTAGAAAGGCAAGAACCGTATCCACTCATCTAGAAAACAAACAAACAAAAAAACCCCCACAAACAAACAAACAAACAAACAACTCAGCTCGCTCAAGCTACATGAGAAAAACTGAGAAATAGAGTAATTTTTTTTTCACAGAATCGCAGAATGGTTGAGGTTAGACGGGACCTTTGTAGGTGACCTGGTCCAAGCCCCCTCCTCAAGCAAGGCCACCTAGAGCCATTTGTCCAGCACTGGCTTTTGACTGTCGCCAAGGAGGGAGACTTGACAACCTCCCTGGGCGCCCTGTGCCAGTGCTCAGTCACCCTCACAGTGAAAAGGTGTTTCCTGGTGTTCAGAGGGAACCTCCTGTGGTTTAGGTTGTGCCCACTGCCTCTGTTCCTGTCACTGGGCACCACTGAAGAGAGCCTGGCTCCTCTGCCTTTGCAGCCTCCCTTCAGGTATTTATATACATTGACATGTATATAAATAGCTTTCTCTTCTCCAGCCTCTCAGCCTCTCCTCATAGAAGAGACACTCCAGTCCCCTAATCATCTTCGTGGCCCTTCATTGGATTCTCTCCAGTAAGTTCCTTGTCTTTCTTGAACTGGGGGTGGAGCCCAGAACTGGACACAGCACCAGTGCTGGAGTACTAATCTCCTGCAGTACTTTATCTAAAATTGCTTTTTATTTATGTATGCTTTACTGATTTACATTTCATAGTAATCCGTGTCCATGGAAATTGCACAGTTATGGCATTTTGAACTAGACAAATCATTTTCATTTCCTCCTGTAATTAATCAGCAACTTCTCCGTATTCTTTTTTCTTTTCTAGAACCCTTTTTAGATTGAATTTTATACTGACAACATGTTGAACTCTTCACTAATTAGAAATTATATAACGGGATTTAATCCTACAAGTGAAAAAAGAAATATCCTTCAAATCTGCAAATATAACAATACACCATTGCCTTTTCAATAGTAGGATTTGGGCCACAGATTTTAGTCCTTTTTCCTTCAATATAGAGAAACATTATTCAAATATAAATCACAACTGCAAAGTGATTAAGCCTTTAAAGCTTGTACAAAAGATTCATATGAAATTAGTGATTCAGTGGCATACAAAAGGAAGTCTTCACAAGTTTCTTTTGGAGTTTTTGAATACAGACTGTAGAGAATTGTGATTGATTTGATTTTATCTGTAAGCATATTTGCCACTCCTGAAAAAAAAGAGGCTAACTCTAAAAAATTAAAAACACTTTATGAATAATGCAAAAGCTCTTCAGATTTTGAGGAGGTTTATCATTAAAATACATCCTTTATAAAGACTATTACAATGTCTCTACCCTAATTTTCCCCTTACCACTCATTATCTCTGGAAAAACATGCTGATTGACTCACCTGGAATATGCACCATTTATTATGCACCATATAAAGGTTTACATGACATAATGCACTTCAAAACAGTTTAGAAAGCTCTATTTTCCACTTTGGCAAATACACCTGTAATTAATCCTGTGGGGTCTAATTTAACCTCTTGTATTCAGAGGCAGATGCATCAGAGAATGAAACACACGTCACAACTGGCAAAAGTGCACATCAGGGATACTAGGATTGTTTTAATTATATTCATAATGATTCCTCCTAAATCTCCCAATATTACTACCAAAAATATGCACCATAATAAAGCAACAATCTGTTTTCATCTGAAAGAAAAACTGCTGTGGTCCATGCAAAACCAGGCTGCATTGCATATTTATCATTGGTCATTCACAAGAAAAACAACTAGGTCTTTCCTTCTAGTTGATTAGTTTAGGGGTATTTAAGGCTTCTGTTAAATCAAAATTATCCTTTCCAAAAATCTTCATATTTCTCTGATTAATAGATAACTATATATTATTCCACAGAACACGTATTAGAATACACATAGTTTCTTTAATCTTCACTACTTTTGGGCCTGAACTTGCTCCCATTGAATTTAACATGATTCACCTAAAGAATTTCTCCTCCCAGTTACTGAAACCGTCATTCTCACAACTCCCTGCATTTAGTTCAAATGTCTTCCTGTGACTGACTGCACTGTTTAAATTGCAGTCTCCATTGAAAAGTAGGGCTTGCAACTCAGGTGCTTCTTTTTCTATTCTTCTTTTCTTTAATTTTTATACCCCTGCAAATCTTCCAGGGCCAACCAGACCTCTGTGGAACAAATATAAGCCTGGCAGCAGTAGGCTTCTTTTTTTTTAATTGACTTCTATGGGCTGTAAATCAAAAATAGTTCATGAGCCACAGGCTGAAAACTCCTGGTCTAAATTACTAATGGAGTGGGAGTCTGAGCCCATTCTCAGATACCAACTTGCCCAACGGGCAAGTGTGTTCTCACATCCGGACGCAGCCTGAACTTGTTAGAGGGGTCTCCTGCACCCAAGTTCTCACTTGCATCATTGAGGCAAAAATTCTTGGGCATACCAAAGGCTACTACAGCCCAGTTTACCAGTAAATATCGTGAACTCTGCTCTTCTGAAGCTTAGCTGATCAGAAGCAAATAGCCAGCAATACAGATGTAAGAAAGGTGTAATGTTAAGGACTCGGAGAGCATAAGCCCACTTGCTGGCCCCTAGTTCCTCACACAGGGTCAGGTTACATCTGCCTGTGCACGTGCATTCTGGATTTGTTGTGGTGAGGGATGTTTTAGCTGATTGCAAACTCTGTGTTAAAGCGTTATCTATAACAACGCCTGCAATTAAAAGGCTTCCTCCTACAGAATGTTTGTGTTACACGCTTCCTCACATGCACTCCGGATTTTTTCTTTCAAAGGATTACCTTTTATTAATTGCATTCTTTTGCATTGCAATATTTTAAGTCCTTCAAATCTGAGGAAAAAAAATCAATTGCAGCCATTACTTTAAAAGAGCAATTACAATTATAGTAAGAAAAAACAAGTCAGCTGGGAATATTCTCTGTACACTGCTATTACAGCATAACTCTTACTTACCTTGCTTTCCTGTCAGGTAGACAGACAGGCAATCTCTTAGATGAGGTTAAAATAAACTGTCAGCAGTCCCGTCATCACTGAAATTAGAGAAATATTGTCAAGCAATCTTAGCCTCACTTTCTATTTTCCAGTCACTGATTCTTGGAGTAATTTACACTCTCCAACTTTTATTAGAGATAGTTGTTTTTAAATATGTACCACCAATTGCCACATTTCCTTTGAAGTTTTAATTAGAACCTTATTTATTCAAAGTATTGTTAACAAATATTTACCACTTTAAAATCCCTTTCTTTAGATATATTTAACATTTCTGATGCTACACATGGACATTTACTTCTCTGCTTAAGTATTTAGAATCATAGAATCATAGAATGGTTTGGGTTGGAAGGGACCTCAAAGATCATCTAGTTCCAACCCCCCTGCTGCGGGCAGGGACACCCTCCACTAGACCACATTGCCCAAAGCCCCATCCAACCTGGTCTTAAACACTTCCAGGGATGGGGCCCCCACAACCTCTCTGGGCAACCTGTTCCAGTGCCTCACCACCCTCACAGTGAAGAATTTCTTTCTAACCTCTAATCTAAATCAACCCTCCTTCAGCTTAAACCCATTACCCCTTGTCCTGTCACTACACTCCCTCATAAACAGTCCCTCACCGTCTTTCCTGTAGGCCCCTTCAGGTACTGGTAAGCTGCAATTAGATCTCCCCGGAGCCGCCTTTTCTCCAGGCTGAACAACCCCAGCTCTCTCAGCCTGTCCTCATAGGAGAGGTGCTCCAGCCCTCTGATCAGCTTCGTGGCCCTCCTCTGGACTCGCTCCAACAGCTCCATGTCTCTCCTGTACTGGGGCCCCCAGAGCTGGATGCAGTACTCCAGGTGGGGTCTCACAAGAGCGGAGTAGAGGGGCAGGATCACCTCCCTCGACCTGCTGGTCACACCTCTTTTGACACAGCCCAGGACATGGTTGGCTTTCTGGGCTGCAAGCGCACACTGCTGGCTCATGTTGAGCTTCTCATCAACCAACATCCCCAAGCCCTTCTCCTCAGGGCTGCTCTCAATCCATTCCTTGCCCAGCCTATAGCTGTGCTTGGGATTGCGCCGACCCACGTGCAAGACCTTGCACTCGGCCTTGTTGAACTTCATGCGGTTCGCACAGGCCCATCTCTCCGTCCTGTCAAGGTCTCTCTGGATGGCATCCCTTCTCTCCAGTGTGTCGACCACACCACACAGCTTGGTGTCGTCGGCAAACTTGCTGAGGGTGCGCTCGATCCCACTGTCCATGTCGCTGACAAAGATGGTGAACAGTGCTGGTCCCAGTACCAACCCCTGAGGAACACCACTCGTCATTGTTCTCCACTTGGACATTGAGCTGTTGACCAGAACTCTTTGAGCACAACCATCCAGCCAATTCCTTATCCACCAAGTGGTCCATCCATCGAATCCATGTCTCTCCAATTTAGAGACAAGGATGTCGTGCAGGACAGTGTCAAATGCCTTGCACAATTCCAGGTAGATGATGGCAGTCACCCTTCCCTTGTCCACCAACACTATAACCCTATCATGAAGGCATGTATAGAAGGCATTTATAAAATTAGACCCCAAAAGTATAGATTATTCCAAATTTAACTAAAACGCAAGACAAAGCAGCTTGCCAAGAGAATACCCACAGTTCAGTTTCAGTGCTGGAAAGAGCCTGTTCCCATGTCTGCAGATCTTCACTTCTCATTATCCTTTTTACAGTTAAACATATTGCAAACTAGGAAATGAAGCATTAAATTATTTTCTGGAATTTTTAATCAATTTTCTAGGAAAATGTAAGGGTGCAGGCAGAGATGCTGCTGTGGATCAGAGAACTGCAAAAATTTGATATTTTAGTTGCTTCCTCCCCACCCCTTGCCACCATATGACAATGACATAAGATTTACTATTGGTAGGAGAAATAAGAAACCTCTGACCTCCCCACGTATTAGCTCCTCCCAGTGTGGCACATGAAGCCTACCCAAACACATCAAAGCTATAGCCAACCTGACACCAACAATGTACAAGAATTAGATTTGTTATCCAGTCACAGACCAAGTACCACATGCAGGAACAACATTAACTTCCTCCAGCTTCTCTTTCCAACATGTTTCCATTGGGTTACTCAGGCCTCGCTTCTAAAAGGAATTTGATAAAGTAATTAAAAGTTCAGAACTGAAATCTATCTTTTGTCTTTCTGCTGAGGCCACCAAGAACTGTGGCCATCAAAGAGTGCATTTTACCATGTAAAGACAGGGACTAGGAATAAGAGCTGAACCATCCCTTCTCTTCATTCCTAACATTGCTGCACACATACGGGTGTTAAACTTGAGTGACACAAATTGGACCTAATGGTCTATCCTCAGGTGACTCCATGAGACACATCCAGGCTGAGGTCTGAGGGGTTTTTTGCAGCTGGAGGTCCCAGAGAGATGAGTCTTCCACAGTCCACTCACATGCTCTGGGTGTGACATAACTTTGAAAGCTGTAAATATTTCCTGCTAGATTGACCATCTGACCAGATATTTTTCAGAAACATAAACCTAAATACATTCTTGTGTTTTCGTGTTGCCTATCAGTGGCTAATTAAACAGTTAAACACCAGTAAGGATGCTTTTTAATGTCAAATTCTGTTGTTGAGTTCTGCAGCACTGGCAACACCACTTAGCAGCAGCAGACGTCTCTTACGGAATTTGCTCTCGTGCGCTCTTTGCCAGATCTCAGCTTTATTGACGTTCAGAATGCAACATAAATCGGGACATAATGTTTTGTTTTCATTTGCAGCTATTTGGGAGGTTGTGTATTTCATCCCAAAGCATCTGCATCAGAGCTCTGTGATGTGTATTGATGTTATTGCTGTATTATTTTTAAGTTATTTCACTGTGTCACAGCAGCAGCAGCTGTCAAAGTAGTATCTGTTTCAAAAGTCATGAAACAAATAAGTAAATCTCATTTTTGCTACTAAGATAAAGCCAAGCTCTTGACACAAGTTTAGAAGATATCCTCTGCATGTGACACAGTACAGCAGGTTTCTAAGCATGCTGTGTAAAACTATTTCCTGACAAAACAGCAAAAATTTAGGAGTCAGTTGGACCACAGTACAGTGTCTAGCAGCTACCCTCTAAAATTATAATCACAAGTCTTTCTGTTAGAAGTTTGACCACTGTCAAGGCATGAACAAACACCTGCCAAAGCCTCCCTGCCTCCCCAGAACTCATAGAAATGATGGTAGGCAGACTTGCAGCTACACATGCATAAGAAAAAATTTTGTTTATGACCATGGTGTTTGCCAGTAGTCTATCATCAGCTCTTCATCCTGCATTAGTGTAGTATTTGAGTAAATCCAGCCCAGAGCTGGATTAATTTATTAAAGGAAAATCTTCAGAATTAAACTTTTTTTGGCCACAGAAGAACAGAGACTTTTGTTGCAGAGCAGAGAGACTCATTTGGTAAAATAAATTTGTTGCTTGTTACACTTCTGTGCTTCCTTGTAGAGACACAAAGAATATACAAATTATCTCATTGGTGTTCTCAGAAATTTAATAATCGGGCCTCACTGGTGAACTTGCTTTGTAGTATTCAACAGACAAGAGGTGCTGATGTACAAAATAAAATAAAAAGGCAAAACCACAGTAGAATCCTTTCTAATCTAAGAACCATTGCTGTGGGCAGGAACAAGCTGTGGTTTCTAGCACATCTGAGTACTCTTCATCTAGACACACCAGAGAGTCATTGATACATCAGTTTAAATTCTGCTACAAAATAGAGTTTGGGGGTCTCACTTGAGAGACTTATATGTCTTAATTAAAAAAAAATAAAATACAGCACTCCCTCTCGTAATTCAAGACAAGTGTCCACTGCAGTAAACACAAGATGGGTGGACTCTTCCAGCAAAAAGTGCAGTGCTCTCTTACAACAGAACAGGCGTTTCCAACACGAATGATCTTATCTTAAAGGCACCCTCGTACTTCTTTCATTTGGCCCTGGTGTCCAGCCCTGGTCCACATTTCAGGAAATGTCTTAATCTGGTCATTCATCACAGGAGCAGGGGAAGACTGAATCACTCGACCTTGCAACGCTGAGAAACACAATGGCAGATTACGCTTTGTTCTCAGCACACAATTCAGGCTGAAGAGATTCAGTCTTTCAACAAAACCTGGCCACAGAGCTCAAAACAGTCTTAATCTTATTTCATGTCACTGTAAGACTGCGCTGAATTGTACACATGAAATAAAATCCCTAAGTGTGGCTTTTTGTTTGAGAGTTTGGCTGACAACCCGTATTATTTCATGTCTCTGTTTTTGCACTTGAAGCTCAGGTGAGGAAATGGCCTTTAATGGAAAAACTTCTGTAAGGTTCATCATTAGCTAGGTATGAAGAAACTTTTTTCTGTATCAGCACTAGTAGGCTGTAGTATGAAGTGAATACGGTTTGCAGGTTTAGAAACACAGAGCACAATCATTCCCTCTGCCAGGATGCAGAATTTTTTAGGTAGTTTTTAAGGGAGTCTCAGGAAATGTGCAACCCAGTTCCACAACCCGTAAAAACAGAAGAGGACATCTGCCATAGGGAGCTTGCCTGTGAGCTTAAATCAGGGCTGGGTAAGTTTCAGGAAAGAACTGAGGTGAAGATTTCTCATAATTTCAAACAATTTTGGTTGAGATTTTATCTGATCTGAACATGGAAAACAACTAAGAATAACTTGACTGTACCATTAATTCTCATTCCCCAAAAGGTTTTTCATCACTAATTTTAGAAAATAAAATTATTTAAATTAATTCATCTGCTTCCTTTGAGGAATGCTGAAATTTGAGGAAATCATAAGCACTATCAAAAGGAAAAAGATATGTTTGAGTAAAGTATGCTATCTAAAAAGACAGATTCCATATATTGCAAATATACATGCTTCAGTAATCATGTAAGGAGAAACACCATAAGGTTCTGTCTCCCTCAAAGAGACCTGAAAACTCGGTAGGTCTTATTTTGCTCTATCTCAGGTACAGCAGGGCAAAATAATGTTTTTGTAGATACTACAGAAACCTACAGCACACTGATGCTTTCAAATTTGAGCTTCAAACTGAAGTTCATTTCAATCGTGCATTTAAACAGCATTTTACAATTGACTTTTTAAAAGATGCATTGATGGAATTTAGTAATAAAAATGGCACATAACATGAAAAGAAGATTTTAAACAAATTGTACTGTATATTCTATGGTAGAGGAAATGTAAACTTGAGTGAAGTTTAGTCCTGAGAAGAGGCTTTCATTAATAATTATTTGAAAAAGAAGAGTATCTATACATTTTTGTACATATATACTTTTTCTTCATTTCTAACTTCTGAAAAGCAAACTTGTATGCAACATTCCAGTTAGTTACAGAAACATTTCTAGTTACTTTATTCTAAAGTAAAAGTAAATCACAATGCCTTTAAACTGAAGAGCTGATCAGAGGCTATATCACAGTTGTGTGATGCTGTGTGCTCTTTACTGTACTCTGGCCTTCCAGACTGAAAATGCAAAATCAAATTCTTCATAGCCTAAAAGGAGTGAGATTTTCAAAGATGTGTAAGTCAGTCAGTCCTTTGAAGACTTACAGTCAATAAAATTTGTATGACATAACCTGTACATGCCTGGGTGTAAACAAGCATGTTTAGGACCCTGCATGTCAGCCTGGACAAACACAAGTCAGATTCACCCCAGAAGCCGGGTAGATCCATTAGCGTTACACTACTTTTGACCCAAAATATCCTGTCAGCACAGGCAAGTGGCCGTGGCCTACAACAGCCCGACATGATGCGTGGCTGTTCAGCCACAAGCACAGGCAGAGAAGGAAACTACCTGCATACATCTGTGTCAGCACATACGATCGCCATTTCTGAAAACCCTAGCTAAGGCCTACACGGCTCCCAACTTACCTTTCAAAATGCACTCCCACCTGGCGCTAAGGGCCTCCCCAGACTCCTGTATGTCCTTTGCCCAGCAGTGAAGTTATTCTGAAGGGATGAACTTACTCTCAGCTCTCCCCAGACCTGCCATCAGCAGGGAAGGAGGCCAGCAGCAGCTATAGGTGGCCTGTGGACAATCTGGCATTAGACTCACCCAAGCATGTTCCAAGTTTGGGGTTATACAAGGTTTCCATGTGCCCAAAAGAATCTTCAGCAGGTTGTTATCATAACAATAACAATAATAATTTGTAAGAAGAATGTTGGTGAGTAATTTAGTTATTTATCATAGTTCATAAAAACGAAAAAACCCCACCATAGAGATAATTCAGTAAAGGGATGTTTTTCACACACCATTTGTCAAGAAATAGATATAAGACCATGAAACATGAATTGCACTAGAGATCGACGTTCATCTCTGAATGGCTACTAAAAGGCTTATATTCCACACAGCAGTGAATGAAACCTAAGTAGAGGACTTCTAACTTTTCCTGCCCTGATCAAGAATTGTCCAGCCTTATGTTTAAAAAACATTCAGCCACAAACAAAGCACTCCTTTCTGTTAAATCAATCTCCACTCAAGATCTAAGATGAAGGCACAAAATGGCACAGTGTAAATTGCTCTAGCATAAGGCACTAAGTAGGGAAGTATGCACGTTTGCGGTTGTGATTTTGTGGCCCCGCGCGGATACCATTCTATTAAACAGACCAGTTTCTCAGCTTATGGTTATTGTTTTGACATAATATGATATGACAAGTCCAGATGTTTGAAACTGTTGCAGCAATTCACAGACTGGGAGCAATAAATTACGATAAAGGACATGTTTAATTCAATTTATAGTGAATTTGGCACTGTCAGAGGTATGGAATTTCTAGCTGAGTATAATACAAAAGCCATTACATGCTCTGGGGAACTTTGGAAGTGAACTAGTGGAAGGCAGAGGACATTGTTGTAAAGCTGGAATTCCTTCTATCTGTTAATCAACAATCTCTGTATTGCATTGCTATCGCATGCTGTATTACTTTAGATTTGCCTAGTCTTGAATTAATTAGTAGAAAAATTCTTTAGGAGAAATTCACCAGTGATGTGTAGATTCAAGCTCTTTTCATCCCATTTTGAATTTCAAAAATCCAAGTAGCATGAACCTTTGAGAGCATGATGTGGGCACAAGACAGTGAATTGCAGGATGGCAAATCCAGTCTTATTCTGCACAGCTCTTTAGCTGCAAACAGGTCTCCTGATATCTTTAAAGCCCTGGTGCATAAGGCCTTAACGCAGATCATTCAGAGGAGTGCTGATATTTACCTGGCTCAGAATCAAACTGCTCTGTTTTCTTCAGGGATGAGCAAGTCAGGCACCATCACAAGTCTTTGCTTTACCTCAGGTCCTTCAGTACCTTGTAAAAGGTTTGACATCAAGGACTGTTTTAGCAATAAAGTACTCTTTGGAATTTGGAGGTATCCCAGAGGATGCATTCTCTAGCAACATATTCTTTGTAAAACAGCACAAATATACCAGTCATCAGTGGCATTCATTCCCTAGTCACTATCAAAAAAAGCCTAGCTTGAGTTTAGTTTCTATTCCAAAACTTGAATAATTACAGTAAAATATTGTTTAAAAATGGAGACTGACTCCCTGAAATACTCTCTCAGTTTGACAGTGAATCCGTAATAAGTTCTTACTGAGGCAGTTGTGCAATAAGACTTGTGGGGAAAACATTATACAGACCTGATTTCTCCAGCTTAATTCTGAGAATTGACGTGACAATACCGAAGTTGTACTAAGCTCAAGATACATCATATCTGCAGCTCCATTAGGCAATTTCCCTTTTAAAAAACAGAAAACAGTACATTTACTATGATGGGTTTTTTTTACAAATTCATGTTGTTTATCAATTTATTATTGTCCTTGATGTTACTAAGTAATAATTTTTTTTCAGCATCTCTCTTGGAATCCACGCTTATAAATGCCTGGCATTTCCCTTTTTAAATCATCCAGATTTTCAAAGATAATTATTCACTCTTAGTGACTAGTTTTATTATTGACTTAAATATGCTGCACTAATTTTCATTAGGCCCATGCAATTTCACCACATTTATTTTATCTAGGCATCCTTCAACCTGTTACTTCTGTATTCAGGATTATTGTTCTGTCTCCTTTTAAAAATACCTGTATCATAAACTTTTAAACTACACACAATGCCTGGAAAGGGAAACAGAGAAATCATTCACACTTTTTCAGTATCAACTGCAGTTTGCGCTCCTGCCTTTTGTAAATGGGCATTCCTTTTACTTCCTCTTGTAATGAATTTCTAGAACTTTGTTACATCCTTTGCTGTTCCTTATCTTTACTTTCTGTGGAAATAGTTTATTATTATACTGTTATGACAGCCACTTTCCTTAGATGACAGCCCTTCTTCACTCCCTTCTCTGTCAGTTTGCCTTCCCAAAGACCTTTACGTATCAGCTTCTCCTGTTTCCTGAAGGCTGATTTCTCAAGTAGTTTTTTCAGACATAAGTTTTCTTTATAACTTCCTTACTTTGGAATAATAAACTATTTCACTGTATAATCACTTCCACTCAGATTATCATTAGTCCATTTCTAAAGGAGCAATCCCACTATTGGTATTACATCACCTGCAGTGCTATGGAGCCCATGACGTGCATCATTAAGTTCTATGAGATTATTCAATAGGGAAGAATAAAGTACCTTGCATCATCCTGAAGTTTTAGAAACAGTATCAACCTGAAGTGCAATATATTTCTATGAGCAGTTCATATATCACATTTTTCTCACCAAACTGTGAAACTTGGTGTTCCTCAGAAATTCACTGTGTTAAACATAATGAACAAGATGAAGCTCAATCTCCCCTCTGATATCCCCTGACTTACACTTCAATGTAATTTCATTATGAGTTTTCCTTCCCTTCTCATCCTTCCCACTGTTTATGAACAGTATGGATGAAAAGGGAATTTAAAAATTAAAGGGACTCTACAGCTACCAAAGCACTAATTTTTACAGAAAGGTATGACTAGGAGCTCAGCCTCTGCTTAAGTTCCACAGCAAGGCTGACTATTTTATCACCTTGCTGTCTGTAGGGAATGGCATACACTAGCCATCGGAGAAAATCAGAAGTCATATCCAAGTCATATCTAACCACTCTTGCCCTGCATACCTGACATTGCCTTTAGCAGCACTTCTGAGACATAGGCTGAGCAAAGCTGTGAAAATAACACAACATCCCACTCACTGCCTCCATTTTGCCCTAGGCTACAGGTTTCTTCATATCTCTTTTCTGATTGGCAAGCTAATTCCAGCGGGAGAGGTAACTATGCCCTTGATTAACCCTTTCTGGGCTAATTAGATGGAGTATGTGCATTGATGTGGGCATGTAAAGAGATAGCTCCAGTGAGAAAGTGAAGATGTGTCTGTTGTGAGACTCAGTCAAGATCAAGAGGAAGAAGGAACACAGGATCCCAGGGTCTGTGATAGATTACTTGATCAAATGGGAGAGCATGAAGCTTTCTACAAATAACTAGCAGGCGTCTCCCAGTCCCAAGCTCTCCTCTTTATAGATGATTCCACCCATACAGCCGTCTACTGCGAGAGCACCAGCATTTTCCTGATGACACTCATGGCAATTTCACAAGAAAAATGCTAGAGGGAACAAGCTGGGTGATAATCCAGTTGTCCTATCCTCAAAACAGCAAAGAATTGGTGACAAATGCAGTGACAAATGCAAAGAAGAGGCTGAAAGGAATCCAAATGCAACTTACAGCTACTTGAAGGGAGTTACAAAGTTGATGGAGACAAACTTTTTTGCTAGTCAATCTCAGGAAAATAGGCACAAATTGTCATTTAGGAGGTTCAGACTGGGTAGTCAAAACAAAGTTTTCACCAGGAAGGTAATACATCACTGGAACAATTAACCAGAAAGGTGATGAAATCCCCTGTCTTACAGGTTTTCAAGACTTGAGTAGATAAAACCATGGCTGATCTGATTGCTTTGGGAGTAGTCCTGCTCCAGAGGGATGCTGGAGTACAGACCTCCTGTGGTCCTTTCTAACCAATATTTCTGTGATTCTATAACTGTATGAATCTTCCATAACAATTCCAGATTACTTCTGGAAGATGGAAGATTCATACAGTTATAGAATCAGATACTTCTGGAATTGTTATCTAAAAGTTTTTTCCTTTGTCCTTCAGCACATTCTATCCCAAACAGGTCATTAAGCATATCTGATCATTCAATTTCTCAGCCAAGAGAATGAGAACTGATGAATTAATTTCTGCTAAATTAATACCTCACCATCATTTGCTTGGGTAAGAATAGATTTTTTTTATCTTATTATTTTTTTCCTAGCTTTTTCAGAAAGTACTTACATCATAACAAAGTGAATTACACTACTAACACATTTTCCATATACCAAACAGAAACATTTTGCTACTGGGTTATACCGAGTCTAGTTACATGAATGGTCAATGTGAAGAGTGTGTATCTTTTTGCTGTTGCAGTATAGTAGAGACTGTTTCTGCACAGATGTGTTGGACAGTGCTTTTCCCTAGGGAAGCCGGGGTGATTTTTATACTAGGCAAAATCAGAAATGTGTTTAGAAAATAAGACAAGATAAATATATGTGGATTATATCGTACAGAAAGAACAAGTCTGGAGCCTTTTTTCTGGCTTTACTTTACATTAAGGACATAATACTGCAGAAAAATCCTCATTAGTAATCTTAAGAAAGCAGAGGAGATGACTTATTCACAGTAAGCCAGTAGTCCTGCTCTGAAAAGAATGTCATCTCACAGACACATTTCCAAAATATAATTATGTGTATACATAACCTCATGCTACTGCTAGACCCCATGGATCTGTCTTTCGAAGCAGGGACGTTCATGAGGTTGAAGTGATAGCCATTCAGGCAATTTGGCTCTGAAAGAGCATGCTAAAGTCTGCCTAGGACAGACTGCGTAGAGAAAGTGTAAGTGGTGTATGTTCTGTAATGGAAGCAGCAGTTTTGAGAAAGTCTCTGGTTTATCTGGTGGCTTAACTAACTGACGCTTCTGGTGTGGTATGTCCACTATGCAGGAAATTCCAGCTCACTGAGGCTGATACCAATGTTATTATTGCATCAGATGTGTAAAAGGAGCAACTGTTTATATGTTGTTTTGCATAAGAGAAATTGATCCACATATCAAATAGCAGCATGGACAGATTGTTCAAAAATTCAGGAAATAGAGAAGGGGTGGGTTTTCTTGAAAGACAAATGTAGGTACTGATTTAGAATCATCACTGAAGTGGGTCTCAAGTTTACAAAATTTGTGAAAACAACCAGGAAAGCATTGGAAAGTGGATAAATCTGTCCCTTTAAATTAATTTCAGCAGGAAACTCCAATCTTATTAATCAAATCATAAAGGGCACACTTCACCTGAAAAATATGAGAATAAACAAGGAGTACCGCAAATGAAATAAATGTGGAAGCAGCTTTCAGTTAAAGTTTATTATTCTCCTGCATTCCAAATATCTTCTGCATTACAACTTGGGATCAATATCTAGACAAGAAAATCTTATTAATAACTTTCTTCCCTAACCTCCACTTCACAAGAAAAGGGACAGGATTGGGAGACATGCAGAGGATCACTATCAAACAGTGAAACTGCAGAAATTATTTATATGGACAAATTTATTACAGTGGACTATGATTTTTCTTCCATGTACTAATTAGTCTCCAATTTCCTGTCACTGAACGTGCAGTTCCTATCAAAGTTGATAATACCTGCAGATGTTCAGGCTCCTTAAAACTCAGGTTGTCTTATCTTAGATGTTTCTGTTTACCTCCACTATAGTAATTAAGGGCTAGATCCTCAAAGATATTCAGGCACCAACATGAAACTGATGGAACATCAGTGGCTAAATATTTTTGCAGTTTTTATTCTAAAGGTAAGCCCACATGTTTCAAGAACATCTGTGCTCCCAGCAGTCATTTGATTCCCCACTTTCAGCCTACCAGCACTAATAGGCCATTCAAACATTCCTGGGAGGGAAAAAGAACATCAAAGAATTCATTTTTTGGAGGCCAGTACAATCCAATGTTTTAATACTGCATTATTAGTAAGAGAATAGATTTCAGATCTTTGAAATTCCCTTGGGAAATTCTGATACATTTACCTTAGCTTTTGGATTGAAATGCCATTCATTAATACTTGCTGTCATATTTGATTTGAACACATTTGAAAGAGCTTACCCCACCAACACCACTTACTGGCTTTGAAATGAGTGGATGTGAGTACACCTAATTTATGATGGTAAATGAGTTTCACCTAACTGATTGCTGCTCCTACATAAGGGCCTCAGAATTGCTTTTAGCTTATGTTTTTTTGAGACAAGTACTTTTGGAAAAGCTGAGAAGACTTAACTGAATACAGCTTTCTTAAAGATCTCTCACACTCCATCCGCATACTTTCTCATCTCTTGAACCAGGATAGCAAACACTACAGAAGAAATTCTTTGTTGATGACAAAGGTGCAGTAGCTTTCCCACTCCCTGCACCTCCCCCATCATCTCTTATAGGTTGAACTTTACATCAGGTCTAATACATTAATTTAGTCTCCCTATAGCTCTGCTAACCTCACTGTCTCATTTTTTGGGAAACACTTCAGCAGCTACAGCTGCCACATTTTTGTATGTTTGGTTTTAAACATCCAACTAGATTAATATTTCCTGGAACCTCTCTTAAGTGTCAGAACTTCTTAAATATTTGCATAGTAAAAAGTGCTATCGCTCATTACTACAAAAGGTTTTGTTATCTGCCAAAGAATTCAGAACTTTGTGCAAGCTGGGAAAACTTTATGTGAAGTCAGGAAATGATTAATAAAGTATCACTGAGGATAATTAAGATATATGTCCAATATTCATCAAAAAAAAGTTTGATCATTCTTATATTTTGGGGAGGTTTTGAGTCATAACCTTCCCTATCCAGAAGATGACCTCTAAGTAGTCTTTTCTTGGATGGGTACAATCATAGAAAAGAATTTCATAACAGATAAGTATACTATACTGAGTTTCCACTGATCATTGTTCTAAGTCAATGAGATAAATAGGATGATGTAACATGATTTTCCTTAATTGAGTAACCACTAAGTTGTGTATTAGTTTTATGATATGAAAGTATCTAGTCAAGAGTTAGATACTATTAGATACAATTGTTATCACAAGAAATCTTATCTCAATACTTGCTGTCATAACATGCAATGTCAGAAAGTATCAGCCGCAGAAAATATAGAAGTAGTATATATTATTGCTAACTCCAACTGCATGGCTATCAGACTAAAATTTTGGGCAAAAAATTATTAATTTGATAGCTTTTGTTCACCCTTTAGTATTTTTGCCCTCTTGTAAGACCACCAGGACTAGAATATCACTGAAGGAAAGCTGAGATTCTCCCATATGCAGCACATATTGATATGGCACTGCATCTAACATCTGTTAAAAGGATCAGAAATTAGGCAGAGTACATTCTAGGACAAAATATTGAATTTAAACTGAAAGAAAATCTCCAGATCAGAACCACATTCCTAGTTGCTAGGTCATATCCTTATAAAGACAAAAAGGTCATTGGTTTTCAGGTGGCAATTTCTAATGAAAACCAGAACCTGCTCCAAGCTTGGAATTCACTAAACTAAGTCAGTGAAAAGAATTAAAACTTAGTCCAGTTTCTTTCATAACTATCAGCAGAAAATAAAAACCTCGAAACCCTGAGGGAAGCCTTCAAAGTCATTGGTCTGAGCTTAGCAGAGAAGAGACAAGGTCCTATACTTTGGGAGGAAGCCTCCAGAGCTCCTTTCAACAGAAGAAGCACCAGGAAATGAAGATCCCCTCAGGTCTGCTGTGTTATCAGGCCACTCAATGGTGTGCATTCCGTCATTTTGTCCACTTTTACTGTCCACCTGTTGAATAGTATCCGTAGAAAAGAGACAATCACACAGTCCACCGCTCCTTACCTCACTATCCCACTCCCACTGCTCAGCATGCTCACCTTTCCTTTTTCCTACAGAATCCCGTCTTCCCTTTTCTCCTCTGCTTCCACTTCACTCCTGTTCACCTTTCCCCTTAAAGCACTCCATTCCCAAGTTTACTTTTGCCCATAGAAGATTTACGAAAAATCTTCACCACAATTTGAGACCCAGTTCCTTCCAGATCCCTGGAATACTGGTCTCCCATTATGCAGACCAGGGATCTGCTGAAATATGCCCCCAATTCCCTCCCAGCAATGCACAGGATTTCATTCCACAGGAATCAAGTGTAGGCACAGGGGAAAGGACTGGTGGACACATGGATCTGGCCTTGACATAAGGCTAGAAAATGGAATAGGTCTGCAATCCTGGACCACAGAACTAAAAAGTATTCTCATAACTATACATTTAGACGTTATTTAGAAAAAAATTATAAGGATGAACATCCACAATGCAAACTCAATCTGCATACTGCCCATCAAGCCTGCTACATGCTGCCTTCTACATATTTCTACCTGGAGAAAAACATTACTGGTGAAGGGACAAATAAAGTTGCGATGTCTACTCAGTTGTTCTATCTTCAACTGAGAACACTTTTCAGTTTTGAAGTTTCAAAAGAAGTCCACTAAAAATAAACCTGCAATCAAAGTGATCCACAGTGTTCAACAACCTGTCATCATCCTGCCTTCTGTCTTGCATTCAAAAATCAAGAGTAGAAAAGCCTCCATCTCATTACATTTTTCATCTATTTCATTTGCACCTAGAAATGGGAAGAAAAAAATGTATACAAGACAAGCCCATGCTAAGAGAAAAGTTCACTGTTTGAGATCACAGGTAAGTTCTGCTGTGTTCTTATTTTCTCTTTAGGTTTGTCATCACTAACTGAGAGAGATGAAAATGAGCAAGCATGAATTATAAGTTTCTGGAATATGAAAAGTACAAAAAAGAGCAATTTTTAGTGACGCACGCTTTGCAAATAATCTTGCTTTACCTCAATCGCCACATTATTTACATAATTTATGATAGAAAGAACTCAAAATAACACATCACACATTATTTTATGCCTATTTCCAGTAATACTAAGAGATAATCATAACATTACCATGTGTGTCTCAGGATAATGAATTTTGGCTTGAACTAGGACATAACTTCAGTTAGACAGAGACGCACAAAATGTTGAAAATAAATCATGGGAGCAGCTGACAGGAACTGCTGCCAACCTACCTCACGTGTACTCTGAAACAGATCTGTGATAAAATAACAGCTACTACAGTAAACAAAAGGAGAATAGATCAATACCTGCTATAAAAGGAGACATTCAAGTCTAAA
>NW_026561348.1:0-78224 GCF_028858705.1 Grus americana | reverse complement strand
GGCTCACTAGATCATGTAAACATTTGTAAATTAAAAGACATCATTTTAATGATACAAGACAATATGTGGAATATAGTTTGCCTAATTTCTAAATTGTTTTGAACACTTTTTTGGAATACTTTTCATTGGAGGAAAAAAGTTTCAAAAGAGAGTTACTTCAATCTACTTCCTGCCACACAGACAAAAAATGAAATCTATGTATCCATATAGACATATAAATACAGGCACCTGTGCATATATACATAAATATGTACACACACACAGATTTTCTCTGATGAAAAGTAAGCACCAGTAGCCACGCTAATAAAATCAGTAATTAATTGCACCATGATGTTTCCTCTCACATGTCTATCCCCACTGAACCTTGCAATCGCATCCTTGTGAAGAGATACATTCGATACCCTGGATGGTTGCAGGTTCATCCACTGATAAGTTTTCATTTGTCAGCTCCTAATCTAGTGAGCCTTCCTTCAAAGCCATTTAAAATTAACACAATTCCTACAGTACATGCAGGACAATTGCCAAATACATTCTCTAATAATTAATCACCCCCTAACTTGATGCCTACAGTTTAAAAAAAACCATTTTGTTCTATTAGAGCACAAAATGATGAGAACATCTCTCAAAAAAGCGCCAGCTATAAACCAACAAATTTTAATTTTAGTATTCCAGTTTTTTGCTTTTTCAGCCAGTCTCTTATATAAAACTACAAGCAAGCTAAAAATGATTCAGATTTTTGTGAAATTTAGGAGCCATATTTTAAACACAGATCAGCTGCCGAGTTAACACTAACTCGTTGAAATAGTCAGGACTATAAAATAAATTTATAAACCTGTTGAAGAATATGATAATCACTAAGTCATTATGTAAACCAAAGCAATTTGTGACTCAACATCTGCATCTTCAAGAAGTAAGCAAAAAGCAGGACACGATCAACATTATATTCAACAGCACGCTTTATAGTCTCTTCTCCCAACAAGGTATATTGAGAATCAGAGGTACCTTTAAAAGCAACATACTGTCCAGTCTCACAACAAAGCACATGCTGACAAGTACAAAGAAACAAGAAGCAGAACACCTTGAGTATAGATCAGTCAGCAATCCACAAACACTGACACCTGCACCTAAGGGCCCACATGCCTAATTCTTTAAGTTGAGAGGGTGGGTGGGTAGGACAGAAAGCTTGACAAACCCTTCCAGTTCTAACAAACAGAATATAGTCAAGGTTAGTATTTCTTTACAAGAGTTTCCTCTTTTCTTCCTGGGAGTGCCTGAAGACACACATTGCAATCCTTCGTAGACGGCAAAAAAGCCTGTCTTTCTAAAGGCCTTTAAAAACTTTATTTTTGAAATGTATCCAGGGTAATAAATTTTGTTTACTTGCATGCAGGTATTTATTAAAAATACCACCAGCAATCAATGTTCACTCCATGTATCCCC
This sequence comes from Grus americana, assembly GCF_028858705.1. NCBI lineage: Eukaryota > Metazoa > Chordata > Aves > Gruiformes > Gruidae > Grus > Grus americana. Next base: position 76,784 of record NW_026561348.1, on the reverse strand, counting down.
CATTTCAGCCAAGCAAGCTATTGCTCCTCCAAAACACAGTGGCATTTACCTCATTGACCTTGGGACTGCCTTCCTCCAGTATTTCTCCCTCATCAGTTTGCATGGGAACAGGATCTGTGCAAAGTTCTGCAGAAATGCAAAATACTGCCTAAAAGATAAAAAAAGAAAGATATGTTTTTAAAACAATGATTTTTCTGCCTTTAACACTGTTATGTGAGACTGCAGTGCACATAAATAACAATTCTAGGCTATGACCTTTAACGTTCCCATTCTGCACATATTCACTGAATTTATGTTTTACACGAACAAGTCAACTGTTATTCAGGATAAGACATAACTCTACTTAAGAGGAAAGAAAAGCACCTAACAGGAATGTACTTTCTTTTTAACTTTAAAATATGTCACTGCTAAGTATTTAATGTATTAATTGTATTTACTCATTAAAGCTATGGTCAGTAAGGAATAATCACATGGACTAGAGCTGAGCAATTCTTACTTACTAGGAAATAGCTTTTATGCAAATATAAGTTTCGCAGATTCGGTTAACAGACAATCAAAAGGTTATTAGTTTGAAAAATTGTTAGACTTCCAGTCATCCCACAGTATCTCTGAATTCTTACTTAAAGGAATTTTTCCTTGACTTTATTTTAAAAATAAATACATTATAGGCTCTAAATGGTGCAGGGAACTGATAAAATCATTAATTTTTAGGTCAACATTTCCAGTCTTACACAGGGCAACAGTTCCCAGTGTTTCCAATATTCAACACTACTTGGTAACTTGTTTTTAAATGTTTGACAGTGTCAGTGCAGTTCCAACCGAACAAAATCTACACCCCAAACTCCATTCTTAGCATTGTAAAGTAACACATGGAAGAACACAATAGAGTCAGGGAGACTTTGGTTACAAAGATTAGAATGTCTTCTACTCCAGAGGATGAGCCATCTTTTAGAAGTAATGGATCAAATTAATCAATTTAGGAGACCAAACGCACCAGCATAAATTCAGCGGGAATCTCTCACTCTCAAAATTCAAGACAAGCTATCAGTGGATCTCTAATGTTCCAGGTATGTGGAAAGTAAGGGCTCACACTGAGTTAAAAACTATCTTAAAACCAAGAGCTGTTGGCCATTAACAGCTGTCCCTCTCAAGATGCTCTAACTCTTCAATTGCACCAGCATTTAAAAATCATTTAAAGTCTTTCCACTTCATTTTTGCACCTCAGCTACAGAGCTGCTGACTCTACTGTCACCTTTACAACAGCAATTAAAAGCTTGGAAACTGACAGCTTTGGAGTATCCCCCATATCCTGGGCTGCATGAAAAGAGGTGAGACCAGCAGGTCAAGGGAGGTGATTCTCCCCCTCTACTCTGCTCTGGTGAGACCCCACCTGGAGTACTGCATCCAGCTTTGGTTTTGGCTGGAGTTCAGTTAATGTTCTTCATAGTAGCTAGTATGGGGCTATGTTTTGGATTTGTGCTGACTCATGAGACCCCACCTGGAGTACTGTGTTCAGCTCTGGGGCCTCAACATCAGAAAAACATGGACCTGTTGGAGTGAGTGCAGAGGAGGGCCATAAAGATGATCAGAGGGCTGGAGCACTAAAAGAGGATGCATTTAGATTAGCTATAAGAAAGAAATTCTTTACTGTGAGGGTGGTGAGGCACTGGAACAGGTTGCCCAGAGAGGTTGTGGATGCCCCCTCCCTGGAAGTGTTCAAGGCCAGGTTGGATGGGCCTTTGGGCAACCTGGTCTAGTGGACAGCGTCCCTGCCTATGGCGGGGGGGTGGAACTAGATGGTCTTTGAGGTCCCTTCCAACCTAAACCATTCTATGAGTCTATGAGTGCAAATAGTAGCAAGGTCAAAAAGAGAAAGTTTGGAAATTGTTCATCTAGATGCACCTCCTTCATTTCCAGGTTAAAGCCTGTTGTTCATAAGGTAAGGCTGTCTGCACTGCCAACGTCTTCTGTATGTTATGCATAGGTAGACAACATCTTTCATGGCTATTAAGTTGACACAAGGATTGAAGAATATGTTCTACAAATATAAAGGGCCTGAAGCTACAAAATGTTACATGCAACTTATTAAATCTTATAACCAACAAGATGTTATGTTCAGTAATACCATACATTCTCACACAAAGCATGAGAGCTGCAAAGACTTACAGCATAGTAATTTCCTTTTCTGGGGAAAGAAAAGTGAGGATAAAGTAGAACTCTCACCCAAGTCCTCAACAAATATTCTGCCTGCAGCATATAATAAAAAATCGTAGGTATCAAATGCTAAGCAAGACTTGTATCCTGCATCTATGTCAAGAGCCTCCTGCATATAGCAAGTATTTCTTGCTGCCCAGCTATCTTCTGTTCTGCAGCAGGAAGGAGGAGGCCAGGCTGGGCAGTCCCTGTCCATGGTACTTCACCACACCGAGTTTCTGAAACCCACTGCAGAGCTTCTGGAGATGGGAGTTTCCGAGCAATATTTTGCAGTATCAGATTCAAGTAATTAGGAAGCTCCACAGATAGTCTGATGTCTAACAGCCAAACAGCTTCAGCCAGAAGGACCGCTGTGGCACTGAACTGGCTTCAAATCAGAGAAACAAGCAACATTGTACTTGAGCTACAGAAGCATTTAAAAAGCTTATAAAATAAAACAAGAGCAGATAGGTCAGGCCAAGATCACTGCAAAGATAGGTCACTGTTCAAATATGAACCTCTGTAAAACTGTCATATTTATCTTCTGAGATATCCCTCACTACCAGAGGAATGGGAAGTGATATTATATTATTATATAATATTATTATAATTATTATTGACAGCAGCCCTCAGAAGGACTTGGGGGTGTTGGTTGATGAAAAGCTCAACATAAGCTGGCCATGCATGCTTGCAGCCTAGGAAGCCAACTGTAAACTGGGCTGCATCAAAACAAGCGTGACCAGCAGGTCAAAGGAGGTGATTCTGCCCCCCTACTCTGCTCTGGTGAGACCCCACCTGGAGTACTGCATCCAGCTCTGGGGCCCCCAATATAAGAAGGACAAAGACCTGTTGGAGCGAGTCCAGAGGAGGGCCACGAAGATGACCAGAGGGCTGGAGCATCTCTCCTATGAGGACAGGCTGAGAGAGTTGGGGTTGTTCAGCCTGGAGAAAAGAAGGCTCTGGGGAGGCCTTATAGCAGCCTTCCAGTACCTGAAGGGGGCCTACAAGAATACTGGAGAGGGACTGTTTACAAGGGCAAGTACTGATAAGACATGGGGTAACAGGTTTAAACTAAAGAGGGTAAATTTAGATTAGGTATTAGGAAGATAATCTTTACTGTGAGGGTGGTGAGGCACTGGAACAGGTTGCCCAGAGTAGCTATGGAGGCCCCCTCCCTGGAAGTGTTCAAGGCCAGGTTGGATGGGGCTTTGGGCAACCTGGTCTAGTGGAGGGTGTCCCTGCCCATGGCAGGGGGGTTGGAACTAGATGGTTTTTGAAGTCCCTTCCAACCCAAACCATTCTATGAATATTTGACACCAGTTTTTATATATTACTCCTGGAAGACAAAAAACTACCAACCACTGCACCTCAAAGAAAACAAAAAGTCAGTAGAACTAGGAAATAAAAAAAATGGAAAGGCTAGAAGAACAAAGATAAGCAAGCTCTCCCACAAAAGACAGATTAAATACACTGGAACTATCCATAGCTCAGAGAGAGTAAGAAACAGAAAAAGAGAGAGAAATAGATAAAAAAACAAATGTAGCAGAAGAGGAGAAGAGAGTTTATTCAGTCTTCATTTGTCCCATAATTCATGTTTTATCAGCTTTAATGTTCAAAACATGTATTGTACTGTTTCATACAATGCTCAGACTGAACTCACTCACACGGGATGGCAAGAAGGTGGAAGTTTTAAAAGACTCTAATTTACTGGAAAAATTCATAGGGGGAGAAGAAAATACACACAAAAAAAAAATCTTGCAGCTGGTGTAGGAAGACCCTAAGCCACAGACTGCAAGAGGTGTTGCAAGAGGAAGTTTTGCCAAATGCTGCCCTTCTATTGTATTTTTCCCCATTACATTTGCTTCTGGCTTCTTTCAGGAGACAAAACATCAGGCAACAAGCTACGAGACAAATTCAATACTATCATTTATACACTCTTTCTGCATACGTGAATCCTTGATTCCCATGGCCACCGGCACAAGAGTACTGCATTTCAAGTTTATTTATTGCCAAAAGCAGGCATCTGGGAATTCCTGAATCCATGGGAAACTACCTCTGTGGCAGACTTTTGTAGCGGCCATTTACAACTGAGGATGACTTCTCAGCCAACAAAGTGACTGCTTAGTGCCAGCATGTGAAGAAATAATGTAATTATTCCATGTTGTTGACACCACCTCTTCAGCGCACTAGCTTCTGAGCAGAGGGCTGAAGACCACACATAGCGTAATTTTTGTACACAGAGGACAGACAGGCAATCAGAATTTGTAGTAGTGTCCTATAGGATTGGAAAAAAGGCAAAATGCCGAAAGGCATTATTTACTTATTTCCAGTATTTGTGTGATATGCCAGGTTTCCAGGGGATAAAAATACATAAAGTTTATAGACAGTCCATTTAGATTTTCAGATCCAACATCTATCAACAAAGTCACTCTTGGAAAAGGTCAAAAGTAAGATAATCCTCCTCTTCCATTCTTGCATATACCCACCAAAACTACTTCAGATGGGACTGAAATCCCCAATCTTTTTATTCACCTGATGTTTTCTAGAAAAATTAACTAGCTTTGGCTTCAGTCAGGACTGCAAGGAAAATCTGACAAATAGTGATGCACGGGTATGTCCACTTATGTAGCAGATGCATGTCTAAAGTTAGGAACAGTTTTTATTTAACTCTTTAAAATATCATGCAGTGATGAGAATCTATTCTCAAAGGTAAAAACACTTGCTAATATGAATTAGGTACAGTTCTTACAAACTTTAATGCCTACTACAATACTGTCCTGTCATAAACCAATACGGCTTTGGGACAATCCATTTTGATTTTTAGTCCTATTTATGTTCCATCTCTTTCTGCAGCAGAGACATACACATTTCATTCAGTGGTATCAGGATGATGGATGCACCTACTAGTCATTAAATTCAGTGTATGCAGAACAGTGCAGAGCACCTTATGGATACTATCTCTTCACTACTGCATTCTAGTACACTCTGGCACGTAAAACCTGAGCCAAATTTCCATATACTTATAAATCCCTGAAAATCAGTATCAGTGAAGGTACTTCCTCAGGCCTAATTTGCCCCCCAGGTAAAAAGGTCCACCATTCAGAAACACCAGATCCTCATTAGCAGGAGAGGACTGGAATCCGAATGTCTTCGGATTTGCTGTTCATCAAACACGCACCACTGGAACTAAGCACCTTATCTAATACATGGGCCTTTCATACAGCAAGACTTTTTTTTTTTTCCAGATTGCCAGCAGGAATCAAATACGGACTAAAGAAGAAAACTGTTCTTCATTTGATATAGAAGAAAAAATTATTTCAAGCTTCTGAAGAGTGCAGCTGCAAGAGAAGCACTTATTAATGTAAAAACAATTGTGGTTCCTGTGAATTCCAAAGTCTGAATTGGATATGGCCCACTGGAAAACCCTTGAAGGACAGTAAGGGTGTGCAAACTGTCACTATTACAGAGAGTAAGCAGAAATTTAGGATAGGTCCAAACTCTCTCACAAGAGCATAAAGCAAAACAGACACACAAGTGCTCTTCAAATACGGTGGTCTTGTATACATGGCATACTTGAAAAAAAGCAGTTAGAACAAGGCAGTAATGTACTGAACTATGTCTTATTTGAGACTGTGCTTACTTGACACAATCTTATTGATACATGATTGCAATCAGTCTCTATCTAGGTATGTAGATAAAAGTGTTAACTTTTAACAGATGGTCTAGCCATATTATATCTAATTGCTACAACTTTACATTACATTGAGTTTGTTAGGAATGTACGAAAACAACATAAAATGTAACGTATGGAAAAAGAACAGAGCACTTTTTGTCATTTTACATGCTAGTTGAGTTACTGAGATGAAAGCAAGAGCATCCAGAAGATGAAGAAAACTTGAATGTAACTTCATTGCTTGTAGAAACTAATCATTTACCAATTCCAGTGACTTTAAAATCTCATCATAAATGAATTACTTTTCAAAGAAAACCATCATATGCATCAACTGTAGCTGACAAAAACAAATCGCATCAGACAGTTACAGAAAAAACTTCACACCCAAACCCACAGGAAGTAACACACTAGAAAGTATATGAAAACAGCCATGTATCCTCTAGCTGGCTAAGAACTAGTATACACTAATGTTCTTCTCACCTCCAACTTTCAAGAACGCAATACTGAATTTTGGTTGATTTTTACCTTTGACAGTTTCCAAGGGCTGCCAAAGCCCACAAGGATCTGTCCTGGCTACATTCAGTGCAAAAACGAAACCCTAAAAGGAGACAAACAAAAATTTAAAAGGTCAGTCAACTGTAGGCATTACTAGATAAAAAAAACATACAAAAATGAAAGTCAATTGTCTCCAAAGATCAGCCACCCTTACTCCCAAAACATTTAGTAAAACCATATTCATCTTAATAAAGTCATGTAGAGCAAACAAAAAAAAATTGTAATCACAAAAGAAGCAACACAGCTCCCTTTCCCTCTCCTCCCCGTATTTTATGCAGTACTGGGGAGATGGGGAAAAAGAGCTGCAATTAGGGTTAAAGAGAGAAGTACTTTTCTCCTCACTATTCTTTCACTTCAACTGTCACCCCAGTCTAGGAAATTATTCTTCAAAGGCAAGAAATTTACATACTGCAAAAAGCATTTACTTGCTGAGCCTTAGGCTCAAATTTAAGATCAAGTTTTAGCAAATTTAGGCTTTTACAGAATAAAGTTGCACCACTGCTGGAAATGCATCTTTAACTACGTCAGAGAAAATGTTAAAAACCTAATACTGTTTATTGCTTCCGCATACTTATTACTCACCCATCACCACACAACTTAGACCAACCATCAGTTTTGATAAAAGAGTAAGAATCCTTATACCGTGACCCATCAAACCATTTAAGATGTATCTTACACCTGTATCAATACTGACTGACTCGCTTGCTCTGAATCTTCGCTAAATACTACAGATGCAGGCCTGACACTGAAGTCAGCATACCTTGCATAGTGCTGCATGACAGAAACCTCAAACTGATACTGAACAGGAAATTCCCCTTCCAAGGATTTACTGTCACTATCAGCATTTCTGTAAACTTTGCCACTGCAACCACTTGAACAAAAAAAAAAAGAAAAAAGCTAACATTTCCTCATAGGTATAATGGGAATACCTCCTAAAAGGAATGTCATTGTTTAAATTAGGCATTGCAAATTTTATGTGTACCAAAAATGTTATTTGTTTGGCAGCAAATTACAATTTTCTCATTATTAATAATATCCTTTTCACAACAGTTTTGAACTGCTTACTTACTATGTATAGGTACAAAACCTAAATGTTCATTTTTCATCCAGAAATGAACATGCAGTCAAAGCACTACCAAAGCAGAGTTGCAACATGCTCAGTCTTCTCAATCACCTTGAAGTAGTTTTTCAAGTGAAAAATCTACATTAAGTACATCATCACCTTAATATTATGATGTCCCAAAAGTATTAGCAACCTTACAATCCATGCCTAAATTGAGAATGTTTTTACCAAGCAAGGCATTTTAAAACATTGTTAGAAACTAAGACTATGGAGACAGAAGTCTAAAAGAACTCAAACTCTTGATTATTTTTACAATAAGTGAATGCATACTCTGCAATGAGTAAGAAGTCATAATGTTTACCACTTTGTAATATTTCCTTCATTGAAAAAAAAAAAAAAAAAGGACCACTTTCATCTTAGCAAACTAAGCACAGCAAGCTGCATTTACCTGGCTTCATGAGACAGCAGGAGATTAAAGAAATACTTCTATTACTGACACATATTGAAAATAACACATGGAGGTAAGAGTAACCCACTCTCTTGTCTGTAAGTTTTCGATTTTCCCTATTAACTTCCAAAACTATAGAAAAACATGAAAAATTGATTCCTCAACCAAGCGTTAAAGTATCATCCATCTCCCTACAACATCTCAGAAATAGCCAGCCACACCATTTATTATTAATCTACGCAGTCAAGTACACAATATAGGTGAAATCAAAGGCTGTTGTTGACGTAGCAGTTTTATCATGCATATCTGACATATATCCCCATTCAATGAGAGTATCAGCCAATAAGCAAGACTAATGAAGTGTCTGTGAAGTTTTTGACAGCATAGAATTTGAAGTTGGAGGATAGGAAATACTGCAGAAGCTGGCCAAAAACCAGCTTTACCCAGAAAGGGGTTGTTACAGGCTGGATACTGAAATACCATAGCATTAGTATCTAGCAAAAGCATTCAAAGTTACAGCCAAACCACCACATGATTATGGACCACTAATGTCTCCATGGGAAAAGAGAGAACTGCTACTAATTATGCCAATAATCTGTCTTATCTCATTACAGAATCTTATTCATGAAGAGGAGTACGGATTCCTATCCCTAATTGAAAAAAGGCTCTTGTCAGTATCTATCTAACTTTTAACAGATGTAAGACAAGAAAAGACTGATTGTCCTTCTCCCGTTACTCTGACAAATTTAGGCCTATGTTTCTAGAGCGGCCACAATGTTAATTAGCAAACTCAAAGTGGCACAAGAGAGCAGACTCCAGTGAAAACAGTTTGGGTTAAAGACAGAACACGACATGTAGCTGAGTGGGACTGCAAAGATGTTACAGCAAGGAGAATCTCAGTGTCTACCACAGTTAGAACAGAATTTAAATCTCATGCATACATCTCCTCCTAATTCAAATCCTCAGAGTAAGTATCTACTTCTGCCAGCAGCATCAACCAGCTTGCCTGGATTACAGGAAAAATTTTAGTCAGGAAAGCAATCACAGTTCAATTAGGTAGCCAGAGGAGAGGAAAAGGAAAAACAACCAACCAACCAACCCACCCACAATTTATGCACCATTTCTCTGACAGAACAAAGGGAGGGACCTCCCCCTTCCCTCCAAGAACTGTGACAGTTCCTAACCAAGGAACAATCAGCCAACTACAACACTTACTTATTAGTTCAGGCACCGAGGCACACTAGAAGATCAGACTCAGTCTCTATTAATAATCTTGCAATTACAATTACAGAAACAATTCATTATACCTACGTACTCCTGGGTTACATATATTAAGTCCTGGCCTGACAGACCAGAACTGTATGCATGTACAGTATAACCCCAAAATATTCTGTATGTATTTCTAGTTCCAATATAGTCACTGCAGCAAGTCGCTTAGCTGGCTTAGGGAATCTATGAAGCAGCAGAATATCTTGTACAGAGTAAGGACTCCTAGACCAGCTTTTTTTCTCAAGTATTTTTTAGGGTGCTGCCCATCTTCCCACATTTGCACAACAAGTTCTTTACTTACAGCAAATACCTCCTTTCTGGTCACCTCACATAAGCTGCCTCTGTAGGAACACCAAATATTCCAGGTACGCAGAACTGAAAGGAACAGGCTGCCACCAGGAAAATAGTCTCTTCAAATTCGCCCCCTCCAACCCCATCCAAATCTGAAGAAACAGTAAACACTGGTAGTATGTGTGAAGACTTTCCCACTGACTATGAGCTACGACAGAACAGCAGGAAGCTCTAAAAATATAATTCCTATTCACAACTGGGGAAAAACATGGAGTGAATGTGGTTTCTTATATAAGAACAAGTGTGTTCAAGGAAAGTGATTACACAATCCTACAATAACTCCTGAATATTAAGTATTATGTGTAAAAATGAATCCCACTACATACAAATTGTCGGGTATTTAATCCCATTTTGAAAGAATAGCATATCAGCAGCACTGAACTGGCTAACACTCAAGCCCATTTGAAATCATTCAGAATCTACCACCCTGTCTTAACCACAGCTAGAATTAAATACTTCAATTTTGGTTTTGCAAAATATAACCAACTTCCAGGAATGAAAAGAGGTCCAGAAGTATTGGTTTACCACTATACATCCAAGTTAACATCACTAAAATCTGAGTTACGCCAGTTGCTATTATTTAGGCACCATAAAAGAAAGACTTGTTGTGAAGGTAACCAACAGGTGGCACATTTCTAAATTCACTGCATCATTTTGTTGGCTACTGCCCATGCTTAATGTACAGCGTTATCTAGTGACAAACTGTTCCTGTCATTGGACTAGCTGCCATAAACTGAGTATTTTTTTCCCTGAGCTTCTAGCACTAACTAAGAGCTTTCCAGGCATGACTTCCATTCAAGCAATTTCTAACTAGCAACAGTGCATTTGAAGACAAAAAGGAGGGCTTTGCTGCCACTGTGGTTTAATTGTCCTTCTGCTAAGTGGATAAATGTTTGACAGCAGCAAATTTTAAACTTAGTTCTGACTTATGTTGTGGAATGATTCTGATAAAGCAACTAAGAGCACACTGCTCAAAAGGCCTCAAGCTGTCTAAAAATATCACTTCACAAAAACCAGCTGCTGACATAACTACACAAAACCATCACATACCCAATTAGGATATTGGGAAGTTGGCTTAAAGTCATTCACAACTTCAAAACAATACAGAAATATTTCATGTTTTTTCATCTACAGCACACCATCACCCTAACAGTCATGATTTACTATAAAAATTATCCAGGACAATCCAGGTCTCACTGTGGTAATCCTCCTCCACTTCACATGAACTAAAGATATGACTCTAAACAAAGTAGCTGGGAGGAATGGGAAAAGGTAGAAATCCTCAGCCTCTTAATAAAAAAAAAAAATGAATCCAGAGAACAGCATTCAGCAGTGGCAGCTGAGTACTCCACAAAATCACCGAGGTGTTTGACAGCAAAACATGACATGGGATAAAATGTCCATTATGTTTAATTCAGTGGTGGCTGCACAACTTCATATTTTGTTCAGTATTAACTTCTCTGCACTGATGTTTTTTGTACTATAAGGAAAATGGTTCAGCTGTTAATGTAGATATGACACAGCCACTTTCAACAAGATAAGTAACTGTAACTTGGAAGAGATATCACGTACATTAGTCTGTACCGCTTTTCTAAGGGAACATGAGAATAGAAGGACTATACAGAAGTTATGTCATTAACCTGTATGTACAAAACACAAGCTCCAATTCATAGCACTTAAGTCTTTTCACATCAACAGCCCAAATATAAATTAGCAAACCACTTTCATAAAATAGAACATTCCTGAACATGCCAGGGTTTTTTCCTAAATAGACAATTACACAACATGAGCTGCTCAAGAAAACCCAATCACTAGTGAGTTTGGTTTTTTTTTTTTTCCATTAAAGAAAGTCTCCCTTCTTGACTCAATGTTAGGGAGGACATGAGAAACAAGTGCAAAAGGATAATTCCCAAATCACATTTAGGATGCTGTTTCCGAGCAAACTAGTAATATTTCTTAACTCGTGTCTCTGTAACCTTTAAAAAAAAGCAACAAACTTATTCACTTGATCACCTGGCTACTGGATCATCATTTCCAAAAGCAAGGTAAGGAAAGGCAACCCTAGACTGCACGAAAATGGTCTAACTCAGACTTGCTATTTAGAAAATCCTGTTTCCAGCTCTGGAATCTGAAGACAGCCTTGAAACATGAGCTGAAGACAGAACATTGCATTGCCACCTTCCCAGTGTTCCAAAACATTTACACAAACAACATTTAAGGTGCTAAATGTTCCTGCTCCCACTAAAGGAAAAAGAATTGAAAAGCGTATTTTTAAAAAAAATGTTTTGCTTACACATTTTTGCCACTTTCTACTGCACAAAGCAGCTTAAAAATTCACTTCTTTCCTGCTCATACTGGTTTTGCTGAAGAATCCGTTAAAGGTTAAGTGAATATAAAATGTATTTGTCTCTATTTTGCCTCAGCAGACTATCATACACTACATATCACTTCTCAACTGTAATCAAGGTTACGTACCAACTATAATCAGCCCAAGGCTGCCAAGTGTTTAAGTTTTCCAAAATCTTTTGTGCTATGTTCCACTCTTTTCAACTGTGGCTAAAGCATACATATACATGTTTCTATACACATACACATATGTGTTCATCTTCTGTTCTCTTATATTTTGCAAACTAATGCTTTTCAGGCACAAAAAAAAAAGGGGCTATTTCACACTGCTAATACTGCTTCTACTTGATAATGGTAGCAATGCTCCAAATCCTAATGGCACACAAGCAGTCATTACCATGAGTATTACGACTATTACATAAATTTAATTGTGCCCTGGTGGCAGAGACGGGGATGCAGTCAACATGCTCAAACTGCCAGCAATCCACGTATACTATCATTCCCAATGCTTCAGCACTGCTGGAGCAAAACCAGTACAATAGCAAGCCTTTATTTCAGGACATTTGCAAAATGACAGTTTTTAGAATACAGAGGACTTTAGTTTCCAGGAGGAGACGCAAAGGAGGGGGGATGTTATACTAGACCAGAGACTTTAAACATTTTTGTCCATCTTAGGGAAAATGTTACGATGAGAGACAAGTCTACTTCTCAACAGCTCAACTTTAAACCTGAAAGCTATAAATAACTCCTTTACTGCTGATAATCCCAACAGAATCATCCCATCGGATTGCTCATACCACGAAAGACAACTCAGGATCGAAGGTTTCCTTTTGAGCTACAAGCAAGCGTCATCAAGTCCTATACAACAGTATGCTTATCGAAACCAGAGTGTTTATCAAAACCAGCAGTAGTAACTAAATTAAAACTGATAAGGTAGCAAGCAGGCATATGCACAGGAAAGGGGGAGGGGTGGTTTATCCATTGACACATTCAAATGACAACTTCAGCAGTTAGAGTTAAAGACAGCACTACTAAAAACCATTCAAATGCATCACAGGATTGTAAGACACTGCACCTTTCAAACTCTTTAGTTCTTACTATCTTCCTTTATAATAATTAGAAGAGTATCAAAGTTTCCTGTATTAAACCATCCTTTGTTTTGTTGTCTTTTACAATAAGAGCTGCATTGTTAGGAATTCACACCAGTGGGGCAATACTGCTGCTAACTCCTACAGCAGTCATGACACACAAACGTGCATACCTTGCTGCACATAGAGATGCTCTAGATCACAGCACTACGCTCTGTAATGCAGCTTTGGGTAGATGTTTATAGCCAGACTGAGCTGTGACAGAGCCAGGAGGAGGGCCGGGGGGGTGTGATAGAGAATGAAGCTTAAATCACAATTTCCTTTTATTTTTTACTTCACTCTGCTAGTTTACACACCAAAATTTTCCAAATGAATGTACCATATTTATCACATTTTCTAATCACTAATAACTATTTTGTTGTATACAAAGACATTTTTACTTCCTACTAACATGATTATATATGCAGAGAAGTCCAAGATTTTAACAGTACCATTGTCAAAGAAAACAAATACTGAGTTGTTAAGCAAATAATTCTAAACTATAATTGCAAACACCAACTTTCAACATAACCAGCTGCCAAGTTCAGCTTCATCAATATTTATAGCTTGACATCAGTCTGAATTGTACTTTTCAGCTATTTAGGCACCTAAGAAAGGAACAGGAAGCTAATTTTCAAAAATCTGCTCTATATTCAACAATGTTTTTTCAATCTTTAAAGAAATGAGGCAACACACTAATTTTTTATGGCTTTTTAAAAAATTTAATAACAAAATGAAAGTTATTATGGATACAGTCCTAGTCCTCAACACTACAATCTCCGATAAACACGCTCAGTTAGCTCTACCGAATATGGAACTACTTGCAAGAACAGTTTTGGACCGCTCAAGTATGTGTGAGGCCAGGGCCCTAAATTTTAGTCTTCTGGGTTTGGCACAAAACAATTCTTCAACATTCACATCTAATTTCCTCTGAAAGTGGCATTTAAAATATAAAGAACCAATCTTTATTATTTTCCCCCAAAATATGCAAGTCTGCCTTTAGGCTACCTACTTGCAATACATGACAATTGATTTTCACAGTCAAGCTCTCCCACCATATCTAAAAACCTAACTCTTTAAATTTGCTTTTGAATGTTTTTCACTTTTATATGTTTGTCACTTTTATATGTTAGTTTTCGTTCATCCTTTATTCAATCTGAAACTGAGTAATAAAACTTTCCAGTTATTTTCTGAGTTAAAACTTTGTAAAACTAAAGTTACTTTTAGTTTATTTACATACCCAGCTGAAGCAGGGGTAAGTTAAACTGATATATGGTATCCATACACAAGGCAGTACCAGTTTATCTAGTTACCTAAACTGGTGAAAGTAACATTATCCAGTGTTGGCTGAGTACAGGGTTAGAGACAGAACAGACTAATTATGTCACTATATTCTTGCCCTGAGGCCACCACCATGTTACCGCTGTCAGAAGCATTTTCCATTGCTTATTAGCCAGCGTTAAAAGTATTTGATACAACGGGACTTGTACCCTTTTTTCCCCTGAGACCGTTCTCCACAAGCTAATTTACTTTTCAATCAACAGGAAGTCTTTCTCAATTTGAATCCATTTTCTGCAATACATGAATTGCCAAGGACAGGGAAAAGAAAGTTGGCCTTTGAATATGAAAGAACCAGAGGAGTTTACTTCCAACAGAAGAGAAGATTATCAGCCAGTTTTGGTTGCAAAGAAAGTTATAGACAGCTAATTTACTGACTACAGAGTTTAAAAAAGTGAGTGAAAAAGCCTAGCTGTGCAGTAAACTAACATTTCTTTCCCCTCTTCAAGTACCATTCAGCAAAGTGAGTGCCATCAGAAACGCAGGTAACATTCCCCTAACCTTTTATTAAATAGAATATAAACACTGAAAAACAACTAAAATCTGCCCATGTTCTTGATGTTGTCACCACAGCAGCCACAGAAATTGGAGGAGCAGATCCTGAAGCACCCAAACATTTATCCAAGCAAAAAGCACAGCTATATTTAAAAACCCTCAATTAAACTTTAGTATCCTGCTTTGTTTTGAAGGGCTATGAAATACATGACCTGTGCCTGTATAAAATCACAACAAAATAAACCCCAACAAACACTTAATATGAGGGGCGGGGGAATACTAGTATAAAGACAATATCGATCTTTAAAAACTTCCCAATATAAGAAAAATATCAAAAATATTAAATATTGAAAATTTTTTGCAACATCAATGAAAATATGGTCTGTATCTTGACCAACAGTCCCAAACAAGCACTGTGGCTTGATTCTTTTTCATTCTTGCTCTCCTCATGAAAAAAAGATTCATCCGCATTTTTCACTGCAAGAACAGACTTCTGGTACAATGCAATTAAAATCTGACAAGGCAGAATCTTAGCTATTTGACAAACAGAAAAAGTTAGAAAGCTAATTTGAAACAAATTCTTCTCAGAATCCAAATATGTACAGAAGGATATGCATTTAAATTACAATAGCTGTGATAGTAAAACTTCCTGTGTGGACAGACATTTGTGCCAAAGCGTTCTTTTTTTAGCTTATTACTTAGAAGCAGTTTAAGTTGAACTTAAAAAAAACCCCAAAACCAAAAAGACCCAAACATTAATTTCAGAATAACCATGTTCCCAACACAGAGTTGAACTGCCACATTTACAGCAATATAAGAATAGTGTTATAATCACACAAACATATCCAGGAAAAAATCTCAATGCAAACAAATCCTAGAGAGGGTCACAAAGAAAGATACTAAAAACTATAAAAGCAGCTGACAATGTCGCAAAGCAACTATCTCATGCTATATGTATTATAGAATTCTTTCCTAAAGTGATTTTCAGCTGCTTCAGGTCAAGGATGGATCATCATTCATTTTGGGATTAAGTAGATTTTGGTTTCTGTAAGAAGCTGGGGTGAGGGGACACATTCTCTTCCTCTCTCTCAGAGACAAAATTTTTTAATAAAAAATTTACACTAATACTTTCTTTAAGTTTGTATTAAAGATATTGTTCCGCAAACTAGTTGCACCCACTAATATTATTAGCTTACAGTTTCACTGTATTTGCAAAGAAAGTGAATGTACCGGTGATTTTACCTTCTACAAAATCTAACTTCTGGAAAAATTTTTAAATCACAAAGTTATGGTACTACTATATAAAAAGCAGATTCTACTGTTGGCTGTAGTGAGAAAATAAAATGTATTCTACAGCATTTCAATTGTCTCCAGAGTTATTAGTTTATTTCTACAGATACAAAAAACATTGCAGGAGAGAAGTAAAAGGTTTTCAAACGTACAAGCGAAGAGCCGGACAACCTGTGTCTCTTCAGCCACACATAGCTCATAAGACATCCAAGTTTATAACCAGACCACGCTGACACAGGGTTGCTGGGTAATTTATATTTCTTGCCTGTAAAAAGCAACAAGACAAGAGGGCCTGCTGCTATTAACACCAATGGATCTCCCTAAGGCCAAAGCATGTTTAGTCCACAGCAGACCGGCAACCCTGGAGAGTTACTTCTATCTCCTAGAGGTGAACCCCCTTCCTACCACATGTGGGATACAGCCATGAGATTTTTGCAGAGAGGCGACAGGGCCAGGAAAGGTGGTAACAACTGCCTTAGAGCAGCCCAGACGTTTCTCAGTTCTGATCATGTGGAGACTTAATAGACCAGTCTCAAAACAAGAATGCCATCATACAGCTTTTCAAACATTTAGCTTCTTGATTTAAAATAATACTTTCAATTTAACTTGTGAAACTTTGTGAGAAAGTCTACTTTTGCACATGAAGAACACAGTAGAGAACTGCAAAGGCACAACCAGTGTTTGCTGTAAGAAAAAGAGACTCGAGTAGAAAAAAAACCTGCAACCTTAGGATTCAAGATGATCAGAGGAAAAGGAAGAGGTATTTCCGACTAGCAAAAGAGAGGCTAGAATCTGAAAATCTTTGAACTTAACAGAAGAAATTTAACAGTATTCATAAAAACTACTTTCTTTGTAGACCGCTAGCAAATCGAACAGCGTAAAAGAACAAATTTCTCTTAACACAGAACAGACTTCACTACCAAAAAAATGAATACACTACTGAAAAACTGTCAGGTTGTTTTTCACTATAGTACTTTTTATAATGCTGTCAAGAGCTACAGTGAAGTTATAAAAATTAAATGCAAGTAAAAACATTAATGACACTGACTTTGCTACTCATTTAGATGGCTTAGAGGGCTTCCCCTGACACAGGCAACACGATAGTATTGTATCACCTTTTGCCTAATCCTCTGTCAGGCTATCTAAAATTATCAACTCTTTGTTTTGCAACTTTGCTTCCTATCCTTTCATCTGCTAATTAGCTTTTGAGCCTTCAATCTTCTGCCTGACAGGGTCAAAATATATTGACTACCAGTTTATACTTTACAAATTTATTCTGACCAGCATCCTACAGCATGCAGCATGACTGCTGCCTTACAGTATCACCCATTGCTCCTTACAAGCAGTATGCTTCTCCACACACCTGAAAGCTAAACTGGGTAAGAGCTACTTTAAGATCCATTCTTCCCTTTTAAATACATATTTAAAAATTTTCAAACAGTGGAAGTCTCAGACAGAACATGGATTTTCTTCCCAGATTTTTTCACAAATTATTGTGTTTTTTCTAATCCACAGACATTACATCAGGAAATACATGCAAAATATCTGATTTCAGAACTACTAAATCTGGCAAAGCCCAGAAACGCAATCCGTACTGACTAGCTGAAACTGGAAAAGGTCATCTCCATAGCTCACTACATGGTAAACACTGAGAACATCCAAACTCCAACCACAACCCTTACACTGATGAAAACTTTAAAACCTCAGAACATTCCCCTACAACATGATGCAAACCATAAGTGCAAAACCACCCTCTCCCTCTTACCGCTATAAGAAGGCAAAGGGAAAAAATTATTTAACATACTCACTGCCTACTGCTCTAAAGGAAAAAAAAAAAATACACCAACTCTTTGCAGCAAAATGTGCTTACTTCCCTGAAGAAAAGTGTAATGCGAAGAAGGTACAAACAGTAAAGCAGAGAAACCTAAGAAAGTATAAGAGTTTTACTATCTGCTCAAAGTGGCAGGGAACAGCAATTAGAATATCCTGATTACTATTACCCTAGTCACCTCACAAGCAGAAATACCAACAGGCAACTTACTTGTCTGACAGTGACAGCTGGCTCAAGTACCAAAAAGCACCCCTGTTTTTATTATAGCAGGTAGTAGCAGAAAGTTTAGTTAGGATTCACAAGAAATTAAAACCTATTCTTCAGTCCCTATTCCACACATTGTTTGCTGAAAGAACACACGAACTTTGCATATTTTTATCTGAATAGGGAGAAAGACAGTAAATATTAAGCTAAGAAAGACTATCAGCAAGAATCCACGTCTTATTCTACCACATGTAGTCAAACAATTAGAAATATATGTTACTGTTTGCTCAACACCTCTGTGCTATGTTCTTGCTATTAGAACTGAAGACTGACATCTTCCTGCTATTCTTTCCCCAAGACAGCGTAATATTTCACAAGTAAAATTTCTGAAATCACAACAAATAGATCACTAAAAGCAATTCCAGAGATAATTCAGGCACACACACTTTATAAGCAATGAGGTGACAGAAAACTTAAGTTAAAGGTAAACTCACTGCTATATATTTGCTAGTATCAGGTACTTCCCTCCTTATCTATGTGCTACATATGCTTAATTTATCATATCATAGAATTATACAATGGTTTGGGTTGGGAGGGACCTCAAAGACCATCTAGTTCCAACCCCCCTGCCATGGGCAGGGACACCCTCCACTAGACCACGTTGCCCAAAGCCTCATCCAACCTGGCCTTAAACACTTCCAGGAATGGGGCCTCCACAACTTCTCTGGGCAACCTGTTCCAGTGCCTCACCGCTCGGAAGACAAACAATGCTAGTTCTTCACAAGGTCACATTTAGTGATCCAGAAATTATACACAGAAAAAGGCTGAGTGAAAAATAAAATTTAATAATACAGAATTGAATAGCGGTAAGCTGTAAGGTACACTGGAAGTAGAAGTATTGCAGAATTTATAAATCTTCAGTACAGACAGCGTTTGTGAATCTAATGGCAGCACTAGGGAGCAATTACTGAGGAAAGCCATTGCAAAGAAGCAGGAAAATGACTGTTAATCATTATTATTACTATTATTGCACAAACCAGACAATATCTATGTATAAAAAGACAGTCCGGGAAAATAAACATGTTAATGGCAATAAGTGACTAGGACAAGAGACTTTGCATCCAATCGTTCCGCAGAAAACGGAGAATAAAGTAACTGAACCATTAAGTAGACTATTAATAAACTCATTCAAGTCAATAACTAAGCTCCTTAGACTTATTCTATGAGCTACAGTTCATACAGCTTAATTGTAAATCCAATCTCTTCTGCGAGCAGAAAAATACCAGCTTTACTGGAGGAAAAGCCCCAACAACAAAAAAAACCCTAAACCACTCAAAAAACCAAGCAAACAAACTCCATTTGAACATATTTTCAAATGACTTATTCTGTAGCAGTCCTCTAATTCTTTCCATCATTCTGGACTCAGCTATTCATCCCATTGTTCTAGATGCAGCTATCTCTATATATGATGTATATTATACATTACTTCTACAAAACGAATTTATTTCTGATTTTTTGCTTCCTATGACAGGAGGCAGATCTAAGGTAAAACACACTGTCAGAACTATGTAAAATTCTCTCCTGAAGCTCTCTCCTCTTAAGTCATCCTCCAACATCAAGTTTTAATGATCAAACACTCATCACCAAGCAAAGCCATGACACACATTCTACCTAAATGTTTTATTGGACTATTCAGTCACACAAACTCTGGTAGATGAAGCTTTTTTTTGATTTACAGTTTCAAGATTTTTATTCCCAAACATTTGAGCTTAATACTTAAATGAAAGCTTAGATTTCCAGCTAAATTTGCAGCTATACAGAAACTGCAGTAATGGACCAATTCATAAGGCTGCCTAATAGAGAGACACTGACTGGTTTATAATTAATTTTTTTCCCCACTACTTCCACATTACAGGATTGAAGTGATTCCCTTTACTAAGCATCCCGATAACATCATCGGAAAACAGAAACCAAGACCAAGTTCACAAGTATGCACATTAGAATTTTACCAATTAGCACTGAAAATTCTGAGCTAGTTCTGTATGTATAGTTTTACATGAAATTGTATATTCATGAAACCTTTACATGCAATATAGCTAACCAAGATGAAAGTAAAAGGTATAATGATAACCTCACCTATTTCTACAAAGAAAGATGTGCCTGCGCCTCGTTGCCCCCAGAACTTCACAGCAGAAAAGCTAACACACACTTATTACTGCTCTGGGCTCCATTCCCCCTTCCTCAACCTCAACTTTTTGCAGGGTGACTTCTTCACCACAGAATTGACTAGTTTCACCTGCAACTTAGTTAAACACAAGTGAAAAGTCAACCTTACAAACCACTCCTTGAGGCACTTCTACGTGGCAGTCCCTGCACTAACTGTGGATCGTGTAGAAAAACTTGACCTTATCTGTAAATTCAGGACCTCAGGTAATGCAGCAGAGGACAGCATCTACCCAGCTTCTCAACAGCCTGCATGTTCCAAGGCATCTGTACCATTAGAGAGAGTCACTATAGGAGAGGAGGGAATTGTTGAGCAACTTCACTGTAGACAAACTACAAACCTGCTTGAATTTGTACACATATTTAACAACCCTGCAAATCTAAGCTATGACCTCTACGACACTTGTAGCGGAAACTAAAATCCAATTCTGGATAGCAATATTACTGGAAAATACTACAGTAAACCAGATCTTTCAAATACAGAGCTATGTAAACACCAAAGGTCTACTTACTATTTCTCAGGAAGATTCACAGTTTTTGTAGAGGATGAAAGTGTGACACTGAGACCTAACAAGTCATGATTAAAAAGTAATAATAACGAATTGTTTAAAAAGTTAACTTTATGGAGAGATATCTTAACAAATATTCTTAAGGTTAGTCAAATGTTAAACATGTAAAAATGAAGTACTGTTTACAGCAGTAAGCATATCTACTTTAGCTAGGAAAACACTTCGTTGAAATTTGGTTTTATTCAAGAAGCCTCAGCTCTATGCTGTAGTAGACACTCCTACATGCATTTTCATAAAGCAGATTTGAGCTTGCAAGATACCATGCTACAAGCAGCGTTATCCACAGCCGGTGAAGCGTCTCCAGAAACAAACGTTCCCTCGTTTTGCTACAAACAGCTCGGAAAACTAACTTTTTTTTTTTTTTTTCCGCCTGGGACACACCTCTGAGCACGGTCACTCCTCCCACCCACACACACACATTTTAACTAGCATCATGTTCAACACATCCAGTGCGGTTTGTAGTGGTACCAATGCAACCTCAGGACTGTCCCCACGCCACACAAAACCACTTTTCTCCCCAACCACAAAAGGCTGCTCGGGGTCTTTCCACCCTTATACATTTTGCACGGCCTGGGCGAGCTGGCGGGCGGCTCTTCCCCGGGCTCGGCAGGCAGCCAGCAGAGCGCACGGCGCTGCGCACCACGGCGCCGGGCAGCGGCCTCGGGGCCGCCCGCGCGTCCCGCCGAGGCCCTGTCGGGAAAAGCGGCGGGGGCTGCGGGGGGCACCCGAGGCGGGGGGCGGGGCGCAGCCGAGGCGGGCGACGGCCGCACGTGAGGCGGGCGGCGGGGAGGGGGCAGCGCGAGCCCGGCTCTGCCCCGGGACAGGCGCTCGCCGGGGTGGAGGCGGGGGGGGGGGGAGCAGCAGCCCCAGCGCCGTTGGGGCAGCGCCCTTGAGCCGCCGCTCGGGGCCCACACCGGCCCGGCCCCCCTCTGCCCCCCGCCCCGAGACACCGCAGCTCGGAGAGGGGGGAGGGGGCGCGCGCGCTCGGCGCCAAAGGCCCCCTCACAGGCGGCGCAAGGGTCCTCAGGGCGGGAAGGGCCCTAAGGGAGGCCCGCAGCCCGCCCGCCGTCCTCCCCCTCCCCCCCCCTCCGCCCGGGGGGAGGAGGGGAAGATGGGGGGGGGGGAGCCTGTCCCGCACTCACCGCTGAGGCGCCGCCGCGGTGCGCTGAACCCCCTTCTTCTCAGTGCCGGGGGCGGCTCCGCCCGCCTAGCCCGGGAAACACGAACCCAGGAAACAAACACGAAAAAGCTCCGAACCCACCCCCCCACCCTCCAAAAAAACCCCTCCCCACCAAAAAAAAAAAAAAATAAAAATCCACAACCAAACTTTCCTCGCCGCCGTCTCCCTCCCCCGAGGAGCACGAACCCAAACACACCGAGACACGCCCCCGCACCGCCCCTCGCACCGCCCATTGGACGGCGCCCCGCCGACCCCTACGCTGACTGGCCGCTTTGCCTGCTCGTCTTCTCCCTCCGCTCCCCTTTCCGCCCCTAGACGCTGCCCATTGGGAAGAGCCTCGGGGATCTCTCCGCCCATTAGTTACGGCCCACGTCAATCAGAGACAAACACCCGCCTCTCAAAGCTTCTAATTGGGCATCCGCGTCACTACTCCCTCACTGATTAGCTGCACTTGCTGACTGTCATCGGTTAACATTGCGCCCTTCGCAATTCTCACTGGCTCCCACCCCTTCTTCCTTTCTGCCAGTTGGCTGCGAGATTTGTCCCTTAAATGGGGCACCCGCTCGCCCGCCCCTATTTGCCCCGCCCTTCCGCGCTACGGATTGGTTTGCGGGTTGCACCCTCGGACACCATTGGTGAAGGGATGTGCCCGTTACACCATAACAGCCCGAACACCCGCCCACCGAGCTGCTCTCCTTTGGCAGCCTCTTCGCGGCGGCGCTGGGGCCCTCCTCAGCCGAAGCGGGAGGGGAGGCTACATCAGTGTGCCTACTTCATCTGTCGGCCCCAAGGGCGGGGCGCTGTGACGGGCACACGCGATAACGAGTACGGCCGCGGATGTCGCTGCTGAGCGGCGCCAGGCGCCCCCGCCGCAGAACGGCAATAACGCCACACTCCCTACCGTCCCCAACGACGTTTACCCTTTGCTCCGCCCCTCCAGGCACGCCCGCCCTGTAAGAACTATTGGGCAAGGAAGATGTCAGTCGTACGGCTCGCGAGGCCATTGGCGGGAGGCCGACGCCCCCGCAGCCAACTGGCAACCGCCCCCGATGTCAGCCGCCGGATGACACAGCAACCGTGGGCGGGGGGAGGTGGCCGCGCGGGGGAGGGGAGGGGAGGAGAGGATGAGTTTTTGATTGGTTGATTTCATTGTCAATCTCCGTGAAGCGCGGAGGCGGGGCGGGGAGGGAGGTGCCAGGCCGCGTGAAGCAGGGGCGGGGCAGGGGGATGCTGCGTGCCTGCGGGGCCCCACGTGGCCCGAGCAGTCGCGCACGTGACGGGGGCCCGCGAGGTGCCGCCGCGGCCGTTAGGGGGGTGAGGGGAAGGGGGGAGGGGAACCGTCAAAACGGCTCATGGCGGCAGCTCGGTCCGTCCCTTCACTCTGTACTGTGTGTCGCTGTCTGTCTTGGCACACGGACATGCGGGAACACAGCGCGGTGAGCTAGGGGGAAGGAGGTTTATGGTCCACCTCACTCCTGCCGGCCTTCATGTTCCCTCAGGGCTTGCACTAGGGGTGTGTAGCCTGGTGCCTGGCGGCCTGTGGGTGGTCAGTGATGCGGGCTCGCCTGATCACCCAGCCGACGCGTGTTCTGCATTTCACGGGCGAAATCTGGGGTTTGTTAGGGCCGAGAGGAGCTCGGCCGTCGGCTTCCACAAAGCGGCGTTTTGCCCTTCGTGCTTTGAATGCTGGCTGAGGTTTTCTTTGGAACAAGGCCCGAGGCTTTGCAGGCCGTGGCGCTCCAGGCACCTCGGTCCAGAATATCTACAGTGCCTTTGTTGTGCAGGCTCTCCGTGCTGAAAATTACTTTTATAATTTTAAGATGGAAGCTGTGAATAGCAATCAGGAAAACCTGTGCAAAATGGTTTTGCAGTGACTACAATATCATTCATAAATGTAATTGTTAAAAATAAACGCTGATCTTCAGAATTTATGAAGTGGGCTGAGCCAGAAACGGCTGTGGGGATGGGGCAGTGGGAGACTGACGCAGGAGCTGGCCTGGGGACACATTCCTGGGAGGCAACGTGAAGCTGGGGGGGAGGTGCAGCAGTGTTAGCCCGGGGCCGGAGGGGTCTGGAGAGCAGGCATGGGGCAGCGCTGCTGGATCTCAGAAAGAGAAGGAAGAAAATGAGAGATGTATAAGCAGGACCCACATGGGACAAAGAAGCGTTTAGGATTAGCAGAGCAGAAGAGCATGGCCAGAGGAGCATGTAAGTCTCTGACAGGGAGAGAAAGCAGCGAGAGGAATACATGGAGTAACAGAAGCATATGGAGGATAAACTAGGAGGAGAGAAAGGATATCCCTGCTTGTACCAAATTTCTATGCTCATTCTCATTCTCCTTGTTCTTCAGTATTTTTGAAGACTGCTGTTATCTTAATGGCTGTCACTTCCTGACCTCACCCAGGGCTGCATGCCAGTGCAATGTTTTCATTTGATCTCCCCCAGAGAATCCTGTTACAACCTGATCAACAGAATAGTAAGGCAGCTGAAATTACCGTTTTGGTGCTGAAGAGAAAACTATAGAGATGTCATGTGCCTGTCATATTAGGGAACAGGTCTATGAGTGTTCAATGAAAACTCAGTCTGTCTTGGAAGAGCCATAGAGCTCTTCACAGGTTAGTCATCACCAGGAGGGACAGCTGCCAGCACAGCAAAACAATGCGTGCTGCTGGCACGGACAGCAGACAACATCCGTGTGAATTCGGGCTACACAAGTCCATAAACAGCGGCGAATCTTTTGATGGCTTCCTCATTCAGTAATGGTAATTGATTTGTACATTGATTGGTGGGGGAAAAGCCCCATTAATGTGAATAAGACTTTATACTGGGCATATGCATATTTGTTACTGTAGTGTTTTAAGGAATGCAAAAGGCACTATATAAATCAATATGAAATAGTAGTATAAATTGGTGATGCACCTCGCCTTTGTTCCTCATTGTTTATTCACTGAGTAGGAACTGTCTGTATCCTGTCCGCATGTATTCTTCTTGGTGTAAGCAGAAATCACTAATATACTGAGAGTACAGGTTGCACGTGCTGGGAGAGAAGGGTATGTCCAAGATGCTGACCTTGTCTTGCCATAAATCAAAAAATAATAAATAATTTCCTTGTTTAGATTCTCTTTCCCCTTACTGGTGTTCTTTTGCAGGTTTTCCTTCATATGTTTTGCTCAGGGTTTTTGTGCACTCGTAGCAGGACATGGAAAGCAAGGTGAAACAATATGATTTATTTTGCCTAAGCCTAGGAAACCAGACATTTTCATTTCAGCGGAGCAAAAGATACCACGCTCCATTGTCCCTGTAGTTTCACGCTACAGAACAAATTTGAACTGTAGAAAGCGAGCAGATTTTGTTGGTTTGTCTGAAATGATAATGGATGACTCAGAAGTTCCCACCTGTGGATTTGGGGGGATCACAGCTCTCAGGCTAGTTTCTGGCTCTCATCAAATCCAAATGCTTATGAATAGAATAGTTCTTCCTATTTTTTTCATACGTCCCCCATTGCCACTTCTGTCCAAAAATGGGACCAAGTTGGCTAGTGAAATTGCATTTTTTCATCCACTGGATGTCAGTGTTACACTACCACTGTGGTGCATTTCCAGGTGCTGGGAAAGGTTGGGCTGCTTTGGGGTGAGGACTTTTGGAAGATCTGTCCACTGTGGTGGACAAGTGATGTGAAAGACCATTGAAACTCGGGGGAACAGGCTCACTGCAGTATGAATATGCTCCCTTTGACTTCTGCAGAAGCAGGCTGGGACCCTGCCTGCAAACATCTGAAAGTATCAGACCTCACAGGGACAGGCACCTCCGTGTTGGGGGCAATTCCACAACCTTTTGACTATTCCAACCTCGCCTCCTTATGCCATGAAAATACATGGCTACCTTTTTTTTAAAATTAAGTTTACGTGTGATAGCAGAGAGACAAATAATGCTGCACCTGACAGTGTGGATACAGTACAGGAAAGGAACATGAAGGAACTAAACAAACAAGGAGTGCTGCCAGCTTGGGACAATTCTGAACGCAGGAATGAGAGGGGACAAATCACTAGAAGCTGCTTTGGTATTTGGAGTTGAAAGTCAGGGGAGTTTAGATCTGACACTGGTTTATTATTTCCAACAGTGCCGTAACATCTTTTTATAGGCCTGCGAGGTTTTTTAAATTAACATACCTCAATGAACTCTGGATAGTCAGTCACTAAAAGCTACTGATACTGAAAAACAGTCTTTGTAACCCTGCCTTTTTTCTGCTTCACATGCTTTAAGCAGCAGCTATCTGGTGGGCACAGAGAGGAACCGGTTAGTTACCTGCATTGCGATTAAGAGATAGGTTACTGTTTGGAAAGCCACAGTAAAGTGTGTGCTGATGCTTTTTATGATGCATTATGTTTAAATGTTTTGGTATGAAATACGGTGTTTAACATATGATATAATGCTCTACTTTATCTGTGACCGAAACACAGGCAGCACTGGAAAAGAAGATGGCTGTTGTTAAAAAGATGTCTTGTAAAAAAGGAATTTATGTTCTCTTGTTGTATATAAAGACAGGCTGATTAGGTTATTCTCTTGCTTATTTCTTTCCCCTGGAAGATGCTTTTTTATCTATCCTTTTCCTAGAAGACTTCAGTGAAGTTTCAGCAGGCATATGACATCAAAGTACCAAAGGAATAAAACATGAATATTTGGAAACATTTTGATACTGTTTAAAATACCAATTATCCTTGTTTAAAATAATTTATCCTAATAATTACTTTCAGAAAAGATATCTGCTAAGGATTCAGCATTTCCTGTTCCTTCAGTTGAGTGGTGAGATGATTTCTCAACCATTCTCCTGCATCCTTCACACAGCTTTTCAGGGAACAAGCAAGAGAGAAAGTAATACTTCATATGCCCAGGAGCTGTAAAAATGTGGATAGGAAAAAGGAATTTGTATTTAAAATAGAGAAGAGCAGATTTCAACCCAATTATTTTTTCCTTTCTAGGTCACCTATAACAGCAGAGAACAAACACAAAAGAGCAATTTAAGGAAAAAAAGAAGTAATGAATACTAGAATTAAATAAAATAGCAGAAGGAAATTAGGGAGATAATGTCAAATGTAATTTTCAAATTTGTTGGTCAGGTGATTAGTGCTAACATTCCTGTTTTACAATAAAATGTAAAAAAATATCTTTAATGATTGTTAGTGTTCAGGATCTGAGCTTTAAGTCCCAGTCAGACATCTCCACATCTATAACTGTTCTTAAAATAATAGGCTTATTTTGACATTACCTATTTTTATGTGTCATACCCAGGAAAGACATGCAGTTGCAATAGAAACAAGAGCAGTTTATGCGTGTCTTTGGCAAAGTGCTTAGCAGAAGTTTCAATTTGTTGTGCTTTCGTGCTCACATAATACCGTTGGAAGGAAAAGGGGAAAAGAGAAGGTTGTCGGCCCACAGCTAAAGGGAAAAAATTACTAATATGATGGCAGTGTTCTTAAATGGAGAACAATTTATAATAGTATTTTGGTTTGGGTTTATTCCTGGAGGCAAAATTAAAACAATGCTTCATTAACATTATTTGAAGCTATTTTAAATATTCCCATTTTCAGCAAAACAATGTTAACGTGGGGTTTTTAATGGAAAAAAGGCAATTAGAAAAATGTTTTGAATAATACTGTATTCTTTCAGCCTAACAGTATTTTTTTGCCCATTTTTTCACTATGTTGGCAGAGGAAGATGCCTGCTTTGTGCTTTCAGTGCTGAAAGTGAACCAGTGTGCATATAGGAATTATTGGCTAGGACTGGAGCAGTTTGCTGAGGCTAGAGGTCATGCGGCTTTTCAGATGAGATTTTATTTACCTTTTAACCTCGCCATTCCACCAACTTGGTTAGAGCTATGATAACACCGGTAGCAGCCTGTGCAAAACTGTTTTGAGTCACCTTTAGCTGAACCTAAATGAGAACTGAACTATAGGCAGGTGAAAGCAATTATAGTCACAGGTCCACCTTCATCATCAGTACAGCATTAGAATTTTACAGTTAGATGTAGGGTAACTGCTACAGGCACTTTCTCCCTCCATTTTCTGAGGTTCAGATCTACGTTGGAGTTTTTATTTCTCCCAAGTTAGCCAGTTTCATGTGCGATACTCATTTACGTACCAATTTATGTCACCCAACCCCATCACAGCAGAAGAATCAGGTTTGGAAGAAAGAAGAGGGCTGGGCACATTCCTGCCAGCTCCTTCCCTGCGCCACAGGAGTTACGGATATGTACATGCCCGTGCACTTGCAAGAGGGAAGGAAGGAACCCACATCTGATAATATTGCACGTGTATGATCAATACTGAAGCTCCCACCTGTTCTTCTATCCCAAACTCTTATTAGGACAGCAAGAACATATGGTTGGGATTTTTTTTAATATTATTATTTTCTGGGAGTTGTAGCTGTATAGCAATTTAAGATGGCAGCTTTCCAAGGCTTTGCTGTGGTTCTAATTAATTGGGTATGCTGTTTAATTTTTTATTTTAACTCAAGCTTTTTGCTCATATTCAAAAGGGCTCCTGTTGTCCTTTATTATTAATGAGATCAAAGCAAGCAGAATGGCTGCCATTTCTCCTTAGTCTGTGGAAGCAAGACTGTCCGTAGTAAAAATGCACAGCGCTGTCCGCACTTGTCAGCAGGACCGAAAGCAATACCATCGGCAAAGAGGCTGCCCTTCTTTAGTCTAGTGAGCTGGACACAGACTGTGAACAGGAATAATGCTCTGAGAGAAAAAAACATAAGAGAAAACAAGGAGTGGGGCCAGGAGAACAGGGGATGGACCAAAGAGTTACTGGAGGATGGGGCAGTGGAGTGTGCAGAAGGCAGGGCAGAAAATCGGGGGGGGGGGGGGGGGGGAAGGGGGAGGAAAGCAGTTTCCTTTTCTAGTATGTGGAAAATTGTGCCTCCTTCAGGCAGCCCAGGTGAAAAAGAAAAAATAAAAGTTGCTGTCAGTTTTGATTAGGGATTTAGAGGTACAATTTTACTGTTTAAACTCTCCCACACTTTGGATGGTGGCTATATTATTCCCCCTTCACAGGCTTCCTTTTCTTCCCAGGGTTTCCAAAACCAGTGTTTGATGGGGAAGCATAACAGTTACATTTTTATTAAAAAACCCCAACCAAACAAAAACATACACAAAAAAATAACACCAAAAACCCCCATCCCCAAGCGTTTAACTGGACTGCTACCTGACACTTGCAAAGGGGCCAGAGTCAATTGTGGCAGGACCCGAGGACAGAATGTGAGAATAATTCCAGAAGGGAGCGTCATAAGTAAGAAAGACGGAGGAGAAAACCAGCTGAACGACAGCATAGAACTGGGATTGGTAAAACAACGTGGTTACTGAAAACCTCGATGCAAGGCAGAATGAGGATGATGGTGGGAAAAACGTGGGGAAGATGTTACGTGCCAGGGAGTGGGAAGCTATATGGGAGGTTTCTTGGATCTAGGGCCGGCGTTGCACACTAAAGGGCGTATTTTGTCCCTCACACAGAGCTCTCCTCAGCTGCAGTCTCCTCCTCACCCTTGCATCATCCCTGATGAGCTGCAGGGACTCCCTGGCAAAGACCCTGCGGAGAGAGCTGTGTGGAGAGGCAGAAGGGAGATGGACGGCGACAGTGGGCTACGAGTACCAGGAGGAAGAGCTGCAGAGGAAAATGGCCCTGGGTCACCCTGTGTGAGGTGGGGTGAACCCCAAGGAAGGCGGCAGCAGCCGTTCCCATGACTTTGCCTCCAGCAGCTGTGGGAACAAAGAACAGCAAAGCTGGGTGGGCCAAGCTCTTTTTTCTTAACTACTCAAACCTGACTACTTGCAAACCCCATGACTCACTTGCTGTCCCAGCTCTGCTTCTGCAACAGTTGGCAGCAAAGTCAACCCAGGATTGTGAGTATAGCTTTCTGTGTCACCTCCTCGATGGAAATCTGCCAGCAGCTTCCCTGAGGCCACCACGGGATCCGCTGCTGGGAGTTCAAGGTGGGGCTGTGTGGGCAAAGTCCTTAGGCTGACTCCTGGGGGCAACTATAAGACCTCTTGGTACCGGGAGAGGAGGAGGTAAAGTAATCAAGATTCCAGTGGATTTCATCATGCACAAACGACCCTTCTCAAAACACCAGGTTCTTTCTTCCTCAGTTGGGGAAAAAGCAAGCAAAAACTCTAAGGCTTTCTTCCTAATCCTGCCCTAAAGCAACTCCTGGATTGCTAGAGGAAAGTCATCAGTTTGTTGGGGCTTGCTTGCTTTTCTGAAAGAGAGCAAAATGTTCTTTCTCAGCTCAGTTTTAGTCTGTTTGCTTCCACTGCTTGGACCACACTCGATTTCTGCTGCTGGATTGCTTCTTGTCATTTAGGATCCTATAGGGCCTAAACTAGCCCTGGTATCTGTTGTAACCTATGGTCCTGCTTCCGCAGGGTAGTGCTGGTGCACAAAGAGCAAGGCAGTACGCTTTTAAGCTACTCTTCCAAGACATTCCAGACCAGGGCTGTCTTCAAGACAACAAGGAGGCTGTGTTTATCAAGGGATGCCAACTCCTCCAGATGACCTTCTGTTGCAGCAATTGCTTTTGCAGCAATATTCAATGCAAAGACCCTACAGCATTTCCAAGAGTGTCCTCATGTTAACAACGCTGCTGTGCATGGGTGAATTCCCAATGACTTATGCCAAGCACTACTTACGTGCAAGATTTTGAAACAAGATGGAGCCTGCTTGGAACAACACCCTCCTTTTGGCTGCAGGGTACAGCATCTGTAGCTGGCGCCTGTGCTTGTCTGTCTCCCTCTTTGTTCTTGTGAGTCTGTCTCCTCGGATGCAAAAGGAAGCTGTTGGTCATACTCTGCTGTCAGTAACTCCAGCATAACTCCAGCGTAACCCCATTGGGTGCAGGGAAATTAATCTGGATTTGCAGAAACATAACTTTAGCTCTGTAGCTGAATTAACATCTTTAAAAGTGGTTTGGAAATTGGTGAGAAACCAGTAGAGACCGCTCCAACTTTTCCTTTCAGAAAACTTCTGATTTATTGAAATGCTGCAGTCATAAATACAGAACAAAGGAAGTGAATATATTACAGTGTCCGTGTTGTGAAAGGGCAACGGCAGATGCTTTGATAAACCAGAAGACAGGTCATTATTTCAGTGCAATGCCTGTCGGAACTTCTACCTACTGTACCTCTCCAAAAAGTTAAAAAATAACTTCCTTCCTATGAGATTTATTAGACTGTGAAGGAGAATCTCAAACAAGTGGTAGAATAATTTACCAAGTCCTAGAAAAGGTACATTGGTGAATTGCCTTGCATTGTACTGGGGCAATGGACCAGACGACCTGGTGGCCTTTTCCATTTCTAATGTCTATGATTATTGCAGTTATATCTCAGGACACTAAACAGAGCCATTTTCTTCCTTTCAGTGGCAGCAAAATGTCACTAATGGCCATGCTAAATCAGAGCAACTGATCCTTCTGCAGATGTGTTGTGCACTTAGCAAGATGGCTATAAATGATCCTACTTTGTTTAGATTTGCTGTTTTCTGTTTCTGCAGTGCAAGTGCTCAGCACAAGGGGACTGCCAGCCAAGGGAAAGAATTTCTGGTAGGAGATTAAGGATAACTAAGGAAATGGTTGCATGACCTATAAAGAGAGGATCATAAATATTGCAACAATAAAACCAATAGCTCTTTCAAAGTTTAAATAGCTTTTCTTTTCAAACACTTGAGGTAAATGCCCTTTTCCCAAGGTTGTCTATCCTTGAGATTCTGTATAGTTTCACCAAATATACTGTAATTTCTCAGGGAGCTAGCTTTTCCTTTTAATTATCTTTCTTTGTGGAAGCGTCCCCTCCACAGAAGTTAGACCCCAGCTACCTGGACGTTCCTTATTGCTTCTTCTAGTACTGAAGTTTCAGAAAAGCCAGAGCATACTACCACTAATAAAATATCCTTGCATTTCTTAAGCACAACACCCACTGAACAATGCAAGAAGGGGCAAGTATGGTTCTGCCCTTTATAACCAAGCAGCAACACTTGAGGCGAACCTCAGACGCAAGGGTCTGCCTGCATAAACACTCAGGTATAACGCTTATATTCTTCACAAACCCAAGTGTGCAACACCCCAGACCTGGGCTGCTGCAGCTCTGCAGATACAGACAGCTGACATTCCTATCCCACACACCCTGTTGGCATGCAAGACATTGCCTTTGTTTTTTCTGCTTGGTGTGGGATCCAGCTCCAGAGCAAGCAGCCCGTTCTCTTGCGTGCTCAATTTTTCCCCCCCGTTCTCCATCCTACCACTAGCCTGTAGCCAGTTCAGGGGAAGCACAGACCAGTGTGTTCCACCAGCCGCACCACAAGGATGCTGATCTCACAGAAGTGTTCCTATTCCTTTGTCACCTCACGTTCATTTAGCTCAAAATGTCTTAGCCCTTGGCTTGGCAGTACTGCTTTGGGTGCTTTTAAATAAAGAGGCACAACACCTGCCACAGGACAAAGGCTGGAGAGCCCTGATATTACTGCTCCATCCCACAATCTGTTGGCTGTCGGTCTGATTGCAGAAAGCAAAATCCTTCCTTTAACAGCCGCTCCAGTTTGGTTAAGTCAAATAGCTGAAGAAACATGGGTGTTCGTTCAGCCCACAGCAGGCGTGTACCAAATCCTCCCCCGAGCCCATGCAAAATGCTGATCAGTCCACAGCCCGCTGGTGCAACATACTTTTCTTTCTTGCACATTGGAAATTTGCTACTCAGCAGCTGGTTTTGCTTTAAAAAAATTAAAAAGGCAAAGTACCCCCTGAATACAGTCAATACTCACAAATGGCAAATATCCTTAACCTGACATCCCTGATCCTTCCCTATGCTACTGTATGTATATGCATTAAAATCAGCTCTCATTTTCATGTTCTAGGTTTCAGGCCCTCTATAATAGCTACAATCCTCATTATTCAAATGTTGTAGTTTGCCTCTCTGCTTTCTGCACAAGTTTGGTTGTTTGTGTTTTCCTGGTTATGTGCAATTTCACACATCCAGTGCGTATAAAATCATGGCTTTCAGCACTCTTCTGTCATCTAGAAGTTGCTGTTTTCTACCTGAGACAGGCAGAAGAGCTGTTTTATGGCTACAGTTCCCCTACAAGTGACATATCTAACGTTTTAGAAAAAGAAAACAAAACCTAACAAGTCAGATGACAAGGCAGAAGCTGATACTGCAGACAGACAGGCTGGAAAGGAGAGAGAAGCAGGATGAGAAACATCTCCAAAACTTGAGACATTGACACATTGTTTTAGGAATTTAGGATACACCAGTTATCTGCCCCAAAGTCCTTGTGCAGACACTTCTCAGCTACTGTCCCTTGCTTCCCTATCTTGCTGAAAAGCACGGCAAGTTTGCCCACACTAGGAGTGAGGATGGAGTAGCTAGTCTGTTACGCTGTGGTTTTCTGTACCCTAACTCCCCAAGTACACACGCCCAGGCTTGCAAGTAAGATCAGAAACAGGTGTTGTGCAAAGAGTTAGGTAAACATCTGCCAGCCTTGCTGCGTGCATAAAGGCCTTACCATTTCATCTACATCCATAGGTTTCTCTTCCAAGATGGTTCCTACAGTCAGTGACTGTGCTTATCCTAAGACTTGTTAGGATTGACGAGGATTCCCAAATTTGCATTTCTTCAGCAGGCCAAGGACAGGGGACGTAAGGTCTGGGGACAAAGAGGTCATTCATTCCTGAACTGCTCCCTGATTTTGAAAGAGCACAGACAAAAGTGTCAAGAAAGAAAAGTGTAGTATTAAAGCAGCAGTGAAGCGATGGGAAGGACAAGTTTATTTTACTTTCTTGGAGAACCTCCCTAAAACAAGTGCAGAAAAAGGTACATAGTGATGGTGGCACTAACACTATAAAGAAAGTGGTTCAGGATCCACGGAGCCCTGACATACTCTGAAACCAGCTTGGATTAGACAGACTCCTCTTAAACAGGACGAATGCAATTGCTATGTGGACT
The DNA here is from genome assembly GCF_028858705.1 of Grus americana. Classification (NCBI taxonomy): domain Eukaryota; kingdom Metazoa; phylum Chordata; class Aves; order Gruiformes; family Gruidae; genus Grus; species Grus americana. Next base: position 42,637 of record NW_026561348.1, on the reverse strand, counting down.
TTAAACACTGAAAGAAAGATGAAGATTTTGTTTACTGCAAATACTTTTTCATGTACCTTAATGCCCAAAAGTAAAATAGGGGCTGGATTTATTCTGAAACATGGTCATGAATTTTAAAACAGGCTTTTGTATACACAAACAAAGGGAGCATGGGAAACAAGAGCTTGGGAGTTACTTAAATGTCAAGGATTACAATGTACCAGGTAAAACTGCAATGTAGCAGAGACTCAGTTTCATAAATGAAATGTCATTGCTGATGGGTACAAATTATATAAGAAAGATGGAAAGGAAAACAGAGGTGGCACTTTGTCAGATGCATTTATAGCTGCAGCAAGGTACAGTTCAGCTGCAAAGAGAGCAGTAGTGAAAAATAAAGAAAAACTCAAGTGAGCATCTGCTACAGCCCTACTTCAGCAATGAGAAAGCAGGAATGACTTAGTCTCTTCTCAAGGTACTCAAAGTCACAGGACACTGTACTTGTGGGGAATTTAGCTGCCCACACATCTTTTAACATGCACCGCCAAACATTGGCCAAAGATGTTCATGTGTTACACAGAAACCTGCTCTAATCCAGATAGTGCAGGCTCCTGACAAATAAACAGAAAAATCCCCAAAACCCAGGAACTGCAGCTGAGAAATTAAAAGCGACACCAACGAACAAACTATCTGAATGTAACATAGTAAAGAGTTTATTTGTTTGACTTAGAAAAGGTCTCTGGCATAATCCTCTGGATACATATACATTACATATACAAATGCATAACAAAAGGAACCCAGAAGGCACACGTTCAGCCCAGAGGCTCATTCAGAACCACTCACCATTTCACGCCAGAAAGAAAGAGCGAGCTGCCAGCCCCAGCTTCGTTACTCTGTCCAAAACCAGCACCACAAGCGTAGGCCCCATGGTATGCCACGCAGATCAGCAAACCCGGGCTGACAAGCCAAAGAGTCAACAAGATCCAGAGAATAGGCGTCCTCTTGGGATTGTCCAGGGTCAGGCCACAGACGCCAAAGAGAGCTAATCTTGTTCTTTAAAATAGCAACAGAAAACCAAATGTCTCCCATCTTTCCTGCCCCCTTGGGAGGTTAGTGGCTTGGTCGCAAGAGGCGGCATCTTGGGCAAGGACCAAACGATAGCTTATCTGCAGACTGCCGTAGGTACTGCTGTACCTTCAGCCTCCGCTGGCAGACTTCCAACAGGATCCATAACCACTGCTCCTCGCCCCTCTGCCCCCCAGCACCACCAACCACATTTTATCTGGAGAGTGATATTCATTTTACAGGTCACAGCCTCAGGTTTGTAGCACTCATCAAGAACCACAATTAGCAAAACTAGTCAAAATAAATGCGGTCACCTCACCCAGACTCAGATCTGTTGCCATAGGAGCAGCCAAATAGTCCAAGTTCAGCTGATGTTATCTTCAGGGAAGAACAAGTTCCACCAGAGTCTGAAATATCCATTCTAGATCAGCAAGGCTGCATGCATCCCCAAAGAGTCACGCTGAGTTTAAGGAGCAGATTCATATCATGCAAGAAAGCAAGTTTGCTCTCTCAAATTAAGTAATTAAACAGTGCGTGATAAGCCTAAGGAATTCTACTAGCCCCTGGAGTCAAGGCATGAGACTCGACTTCTGTGACAGAGGAAGGAATTTAAAAACAAGTGAACATTGCTTTTCAGGAACTGGTGTGGCAACAAAATAGGACAAACAGGTGAGAGATGCTCTCTGGAAAGGAGATCCTGTTAGCTGACAAGGTTAAAGGAATGTGCTCTCACATCTGTCATAGGAAAGAGAAAGTAAAGCATGTTAATAAGCAAGCACAGAAGGAAAGGAAGGACAAGTGAAATCAGCCTCGGCCTATTTTTGAAGTCACTCCACCCAAGATGAAGCAAGACAAAACCAAAGAGATAGAGGACTTCCTGGAAAACCTGACCATATATATCAACATGGTACTAATTAGCTAATTAACCTATTGCACAATTAAAAAATAAATAAATATTTTTAAAGTCTGGGAGAACAAGGAAGCACCAGATGACAAAGTTCTTACCAGAACAAAAAGTGGAACAAAGTTGGCCTGATAAATTTATCTCTGATCTCTGCTAACAAAGTGAAATAAATACAAGGAGACAAAAAAAAAATCTCCCAAATGACTGGAGAATAACGGAAGTATGGCAAAATCAAGCCATTTTAGACAATCCTACAAACATACAGCGAGTAGCTTTCGGCACATGAGCCATACACCTGAAGCCAACAAGGACAACTCAGGTATTAAGTTACTTCTATGTCCAAGTGATGGTGTCACTTCCAACAACTCTTTTCTCCCATTAACAGGAACAATTTGATAAAACACTGCTTATGATAGGAGCTGAGAGACCCAGCTGTAAAACCACAGCTTGTTCCCAGAAGGCTATATAGAGTAGCAAGCATTTAACGCACTGAGTGAGGATGAGTAAGTTTAACAGAAGGTTAAATACCTTCAGTATTTTAGGGTCTCAAGATGTTCTACAGGGTAAACTCAGAGTAAAACAACCCTGCTTGCCATTCAAGTTAAATACACTTCCAGGAAAGGCAGTTAATCAATTAATCAATCAGTCAATTACACTTTATCATCGACTACAGACAGCTGTTTCAGTGTAACCACCATTGCTGCAACCCAGCACTTAGAAGAGTCTTTGGAACAGCTTGTTTGTGTTGGGAGTGCAGCAGTTGTTTTTGTGGTGAATTCCTTGTGCAGTGAAAAACTCAAATGGTTTCTCTAAGCAAAAAGAAAACTAAACCTGTGTTTTTCTAATGTCTGAATAGGTTTTTGGCAAGTAGGTATGTTAGTTTTCAGGTGCCTACTTACAATTAGAATTATTTTTTCTTAGGTATCACAAGAGGGTTTATTTATGACAGCAGAGTATGTAATTTAGATGGCAAGAAAGCAGAGTGAAACATCAATCCACACGCTGAAGAAACAAAAACAACCCACTTCTCCACTCTGTTAGTGGGTAGAACTGGAAAAGGGCCAGTGATCAAGAGGACAGAGGTCCTGTGTAATGAATAGTTACATATACCGTGAACCTGCAACTTGGAAAAAGTGATGACTGAGGACATATATGATATAGGTCTGTAAAATCACAAGTGGCAAGGAGACAAGGAATAGGGGTGGTCATCACTGTATCTGACAGTGGAAGAATTAGAGCCACTTGATGAAGTCATCAAGAAAACCACTAAAACAGCCTGAAAACAGTTCTTTTTCATACCACACAATGAACTCAGGGTTCACTGCCACAGAACACTGTGGAGGCCAAAAGTAGAAAAGGATTTTTAGAAAGGGACTAAGCTCATTCATTCAGGCCAGGTCCAGAAGGAACTGCCAGTTCAGAAAGTCCATATACTGTTGGAATGGTGTCAAAGAAAGACCTCTGTATACAAGCTTTATATTTTATGTTTCTGTGATCACCTGTTACTGGCTATCCTCAGAGACAGGATAGCAGATAGATGGCCTTTGGTCTGATCGCATGCGGTGCTTCTTATGGATCAAAGCTCTCGATTTTGGCATGATTTAGAGTTTGGAAAGGTTAACTTCAAAAAAAAAAGAAAAAAAGGAACATTTGAAAAGCTTGTATGCCTCCTCTGCTTCCTCTTTCAACCCTCAAAGATGTGCTCCTTAATCATTCAGTTTCCATGAATGGTAAAGTATTGCTGAATTAGCAACAAACAGGATTTTGTAACAGCCACTGAAGGCTGCATTATTGCTCCCAGATCCTGCCCAGTCCCCCTTATTAGGTATTTCTCCTGACCTAGTCTCAACTGCAGGTTAAACATCCCCCCATATTCCATTTTTTCTCTTTATTATATTCTTGCAAAATCACTTTGTTCGACTGCTATATTTATGACATGAAACTGTTAAGATACTAATCTGTTGGCCTCTGCTAGCTAAACCCTTCTCTCGGACCACTCATTTCTGCATGGATAAATGACAACAGGAAGACTCCTTGTGGACAAAGGATTGCTACGCTGTCTGTAAACTTCCTTATTTCACCCAGAATTTGCCACTTCAATTGGATTTAGCCTTCCAGCTGGTCAGACCAATACATTTCTGCAGTGCAGTAAACAATGCAACACAGTGATTCTGAGTCTGTAGGTAGACAGACTGAAGTAGCAGCACAAGTAAGTCAGAAAAATCTCCTGCATTTATCTGGACACAGAGCAAGCTCTGAGACCAGTCATCACAGTTGTTTTTATATATAAAATAAGTGTGCACACCGACATATGGACTAATACATTCATCACTAACCCTCATTTAAGGGACCGACCATCCACAGTCTACACTTCACCCAGTAAATTTGCTTTAACTGGGGGTGCCAGGTGCATCCAGGACCATGCAGTGGCCTGACAAACCACGGCATGAGGACTTGGCTGTAGGTTCAAAATCAATCAAGAAGTTACTGTTCCAGCTTGTTCAGTCTTCAGTTCTCCAGGCAATCCTTCACAATCAAGATAACACACAGGTAGATTGTTTGTTTTTATCACTTGTAGCGGAGTTTGGACCCAGGTTACCTGGAATGAAAAGAAGTTAAAAGTAATTTTAATGTTAAGAAAGTAAGACCTGTATAAAGTTTGGACTCACACTTCAATCCTCTATTATTATTTACTATACACCTTGTATTAGACCTACATTACTCTGCACTCCCTCATGATTTTATTTCCTACTATTGTGAAATGAAGAGTCACTAAAATAAGAGCACATTCAGAGTTTTCCTCACTCTGGAGGAAACCACTGGAGGAGTATTTCCAGGCTTTGGCCCGTACCCAGGCCAGCTTCAGTGGTATTCTTAGGTCCCAGCTGGCACTGAAAAACAGTCTGGCTATGACTTGGGTGGGAGGTTTTCCAAAGAGTGAGGGATGGAAAAAAAAAAAAAATTAAGGTCATCTCATCCATCTGATCCCCACACACATTCTCAGGAGACGTTTTTTCATGTCCAGTTTTAAACATCTCAAGTGCTGGTATTTCCACCATTTCCTTTGCAAGAGAAATCCTAAGGCCTCAGGGTCTCCCACTTAAGTAGCATAGTATGCTGCCTCAATTTTTTATCATCTTAGTTTTTTTTTTCATTGCTCACTGTATGGATTCCTTCTGCTCCCCAGTATCTGTACTTTGCCATGCTTGCACTGCTGTCTGATCTCCTTCATTACAGCTAGCTGTTAGTTTGGATGCTGAATCTTAAAAGTGTCCAATGTTGGGGAATCCCCCATTTCCCTGGGGAGATTATTCCAATGGCTGATTGTTCTCATTGTGAAAAAGTTTCCTCATGTCCAATCGGAATCTCTCCAGGAGTAATTTGCACCCATTGCCCCTTGTCTTTTCCATGTGACTCCCTGTAAAAAAAGGAGTCTCAATCTTCTTTGTAGCCACCATTTAAGTACTGGAACATGGTGATGATGTCTCCCCTAAGTGTTCTTTTCTCAAGGCTGATCAAACCCGATTCTCTCAACCTTTCATCATATGGCAGGCTTCCCAGTCCTATGATCATCCTAGTGGCCCTCCTCTGGACACTCTCCAGCCTGCCCATATCTTTTTTGTATAGTGTTTTCCTCACCTGTAGGTGATGGGGAAGAGAAGATCTCTCTCCTCTCCTCCTCCTTCTCTCCACCTTCTTCCACACTGCAACTTCTTGCTATCCACATGGGAGGCTGCACTGAAACCTCCCCTCACTTTTGTGGCTGCTCTGTATGCTACTGCCTCCTCCCCACGTCTCCCCATGGCATTTCATTCTACCTCCTGTCCCCCCTTTGACCCATTCCTCACCACCCCTGTTCCCCTCCCTGTCTGTACCACATTCACAGCCCTCATGTATATTTTCAAAAGTGTCTGTTCTCCTCTGCTTAATCTCAACTCCCAACTCCTTTATTCTTCTCACTTTCTACTCTTGTCATCTGACTTTTTTCTACAGATCCTGCTACAGTTAGAGCAAACACCCTCCTTAAATGTACCCAAGAACGTTCCCCTCTTTCTCTTCAGAAAAGAGCCTGAAAATTCCAGTTACCACCTGTTCATGATCCCACTTTGGCTAAAAAATACCGGTGACAACTAAGCAGCTATTTCTGCAGTATTGCAGTGTCCAGTGTAAATATCATTTCTTGTTGCAAGAAATACCCAAAAATGAAACATGAAATCCTGCTATTAAGTATATGTGCTCTGCAACCAACACTCATGAGGAGCAAAGGCCAATATATGGAGAAACTCAGGACGGCAGACCCTCCTGAATGAGCCCACTTTGCTTCTTGCAAGGGAGAAAACAAAACAAAAAGCCAAGCGCCTTTCAAAGGCAAATAGCTTTCAAACCCTTGCAGTATTTCCCAGAAACTGCACACAGACATCAGTGTCTTTGCTGATCACAGTCTGCCCAGCAGCAGCTTAAAAGGAACAAGATTCTGGTCAGGTTCAGAGCTGCTGCTGTTGTGTTCCTAAGCAGGCAACAGTGAAATTCAAGGGTTGTTTCAATTTGATTATGCGGTTTAAGAAAGCCTTGTAAGACAAAGCATGGTCTCCGTGCAGTGTGCTAGGACAACGCCTCAGGATGTTAATTTGGACACTTAGTTTGGGACATTACTGTCTGCAGCCCTGGTATTTTCCAGACTCCCAATTCTGACTTGTAGGTAACGTTTCCTAGCACACAAACACCCAGTCAGATTTTCAGACTGTCGCAGAATGCACTTTCATCACCTCCCTTCCCAGTTCGGATTCTCTTCATCACCATTTGCTCTTACAAGACTGAACCTGACCTTTAGCCTGCTTGAATAATGTCTTTCAATTACTCTGCGAGCTACTCAGGGTGTAGATCTGGTCTCTCTATGCATTTGCAAGGTGGGATGTGTCTCTGTGGTACTACAGAATTAATAGTGACTTTGGAGGCTGTGTGCACAGGCAGGCCCACAGGGCTTAAGTGTGCTGTTTAATCTTTACAAAAGGTAAGGGCAGCTATTTCAAACTGTGAAGCTCTGAATAATTGCATCCTAATCTGACTGCATACCAAGCACCTTCTCCCTCCTTCATTTCCACTTCTTACCTCCCTTCTGTCACCCACAGTATCACAGCATCAGTTTTTTATGAGGCCTGCTCAAAGACCACTTAAACTTTTAAAACTAAGTCAGTCCTACAGTTACCCAAGAACAAAGTGCCTCCTATTTTTATCTTGAAGCTGGAACGCTATTCCATGTCCATGTTCAATAATTTTTTATTAAATCCTAATGAAGCACATGCTACTGATTGAGTAGCTGCAGGATCCTCTGTGGTAACTCATTTTTTTCCTCTTTCTCATGACTCTCCATCTTTCTAATGTGCCCTTTATCATCTCTGTTCACATGCCACTTTGGGAGCACTAGAGAAGCTTTCTCTCAAGAACAGTGATTCAATTCAAAAGGAACACACAAGCAGTGATCATCCTCCAGCCTTTTACAACACCAGATGACCTAAGTCTATTCACACCATACCTCAAAAACCATGGGAGTCTCCCGTTGCCACCAAGAACAGGCATTCTCAATTTGCGTAAAACAAACACACAAAAAATACCTGCATGGACTCCTTGGAAAGACTTATCAGGTCAGGAAGAGCACAGCGGGAAGGCTGGTGTGCTGGACCTCTGTGCCTTCCCTGCACCTGTTCTCAGTTCTTCCTTCTCCTCTACTGAAAAAGGTGCCAGCCCTCAGGAAGTAGCAGTGGCAATAAATAAAACCTGAACATAATAGCATGATAGTGTCTTTGTGGAAAAGGTCCAGACCAAGCATCAGACTGTCTGGCACAGATCCACTGTGTTAAAAGGAAGAGGGACATCCCTGCTGCCCTGACTGTGCAATGCCCCAGAAGGGCGCAGTGCCCCACTCATCAGCTAGAGGCATCAATCTCTTTTGTGCCTTAATCTGGGCCTAATTTCATCATGACATTGTGGGAATGATGGGCTGTCTGCTTTAAAACAGCTGACAGTGAGAATGTAGGGAATCTCTGATATTGTGAAGTGCTGACAAATCAGAGATTACACAATTCTCTACTTGTGTCACTAGAGGGTAGTGCAAGCCCTCAGGTCCATTCGTCTGAGAGGATATGCCCATACATCTCCCTATAGATCTTCACAGATTTTGTTGTTCCTGTCTCTGAGGAATGGGGCCCAGCAGCACATACTGTCTGTGCTCAAGACATAAAGTGACTTGGAGAGAGAACCTCTTTAGACCAGGGTTTACTTCTGCCTCCCCAAATGCCAAACACACATCCTAAAATGGGTCTACTATAGTCTTAAATAAACCATCCATGCCTTCTCTCATGTTCATTTGGCTTTTTTGAGTCTCTCCTTCATTCAGCCAGATATATTTCCAAGAACCTAATCAATCGCTATTGTTGACCTTTCCAATACTGTGCTTTTCTTTTTGGTCTCAGGAGAATGTCTTTCCATTTCCTATCATGGCAGTTTCAAGGGAATTAAGTCTCTCTGCACCTGCATTTCGCATTCATCAGAGCACAGAATGGACAAGTATGGCTGGACAAGTCAAGGAGAGACTTTCTCCCCAGAACTAGTTTATTTTCCTGCTGGTACAGGATGTATTGACACCCAGCACAGCTCACAGAGAGGAAGACAACCAGGCTGTAGTCCATAGATTTACTTCGATCTTCAATCAAAACATCTAAAATGTTGGGAAGTTAGCTATGAACTCATAAATTGGGAGAAATCTTTATCATTTCTGCCTTCAACTGGATGAAAACTTGGAAGGACTGAGTGAAAATATCAATTGTGTTAGCAAAGAAAGAAAGGTTGAGATCTAGTACTTTTCCATAGCTTCTATTTTCATGACCTTCTCCCCCATTTCAGAAGGTGATAACAGAGCAAATTAAAAAGACTTCCAGCCTCTCCTCCACTCCTTGCCCCCTCACCTCAACACGAACACATTTTCCTCTCTTCTCCACTGGTAACTTGTCACGGAAAACACACCTGACTAAAGCCAAATGAGGAAAGAAGGAGTCACACTGGAAATCTGTCTGCACCCTGCTAACCACTACAACACTGAGCATACTGCTGCTGTTTATTAGGGCAGTGCACTTCATGAACTGTACACACAACCTGTTTTACACAAGGAGATGTTCAACCTTTCTCTCCCTTTGTCCCATACCTGCTTGCTGAGAAGTATGAGAAAACATTTGCATGAGAAGTACCAATACGACTGCCATTAAATTGCCTTCAACTTAAATTGCCTCTATCATTTGATACACCTTCTGCTCTTCTTTGATCCCACTCATTTTAATGTAGAGGAAATAACAAGATCTACTCACAAGTGCCTATACTGAATATGTTTGCACCAATCACCTGAACTTGGAACAAGGGACACCAAAGCAGAATATGCTGAGGTTTTACCTGAGATGCCTCCAGTGCTCCGAACACTGGCATGGCCAATGCTGAGCCGCTCATATTCCAGTTTCATGTTCCCAAGGTCTTCTCCTGAATGTCCTTCACTGGCAAAAGAATTGGCCTCAATGCTTGAGCCTGGAGACCGTTTGGCCTTGCGACTGAAAAGCCCACTGGCAAACCGTTTTCCTTGCTTTGAATTGACTTGTGCATCTTCTTTCTTCACATCTCGAATAGACTCTCTGGATTTGGATTTATTTTTCAGGTCCATGTGGAGCCGGGAGAACAGTTTCTGAGGGCTCCGATTCAGCTTGTTCACGTTCTCCAGAGGTGGATCGATTTCTGGGAACTCTTGCTCCAATGTGATTAAGTCATTCAGAAACTGATTTAACCGTTTCTTTGACTCACTTGTTTCCTCCTTTTCCATGTTTCCCTGATTATCCTGCCTGTGTCGTGAAGCCCAGAGCATCATATCACCACGGGTTGCCCCCGCCACTAAACCATACTTGGGGTTAATGAACTTCCGAGCCACGGTGGAAGAATGAAGGCCTGGCTTCCCAATTCCAAGAAGGAATGGGTTAGCAATACCCAGTTCCTTGTAGAAATTAACTTCCTCTGAGATGGCATAGAGCTCACGAAACTCAACGTCAAACATCTCCACGTGCTGTCCTGTCAAGACTAGCAGGATGTTTCTGTCAATGTGGGATGAACTCCATGTGAAGCTAAGAGTAGGAAACAGAACTGACATTAGATTTTTGAGTGCATACTTGACCCAGCCCACCTAACAATATCTAAGACACTACATGGGAATCAGTAGCATTATGCCATTTGCCCCTATGTCCTTGCCAAGATGGGCCAGGATAGATACGTGAAGCTCTTTATTATTGCTCTTCATTAGGCATGCAGACCAGATCTGGAAGAAAGGCTGTAAAGCTCTGAAGGATAGTTTACCCTTTCAAAAAAGCAACATTGCACCAAGAGGAGGAGTCTCCAGACTAAAAACCTCACTGAAGAAAACAGAGCACAATGGCTGATAGGGAGTCCTTGCAGACCACCACCTGATGCAGTGTGGAACTATCTCTAGCCCACTGAAATGGTCTGCTAGCATGGGCATGTTCCATTCTCCCAGGATCAGCTGTGCTCTATGCCACCTTCTCTGTCGTCCCACCCCAATTTCTACAGATGCCACAGAGATTACAGGGAGTGGGATAAGAAAGGGAATGACATGGGAAGAAGTCTCTCGAGCAAAGCCACAAGCCATTCTTTACACAAAGAATGTAGCTTTGCCTTAAGCAAAAGCGACCCACCTGTATGATCCCGTGGCCACCTTTTCACCATCCACCATCAGGAATCGGGATGCCAGTGTGCCTCTGATCTTCCCTGCTGGCATGTAGAACCCAACTCCTGTCACAGAACGTATGCGGATATTCTAAGAGGGAGGTGGAAAGACAAAATGTCACAATAAATAGGGCAGAGAATTAGATAATTGCCAGCTCCAAGTCTTAACATGTCACTCACATTATCTCACTACTTCTGGGACTACAGTTCATTTTGTATCAGCCACCAGAAATCAGAAGGGCTGCACAAAGGAAAGCATAGTGCCGTAAGACCTCTTGTCATCCCCTAGCTATGCAAGTCGCTCCCCTCCATCAGTTTATGGCCCCGTCCAATGGGTCAGCATCTTTGTAACCCTGCCTGCTGTCTTCAGCTATTCATCTCAGCCCACTGGCAAGACAATGCTTTCAAAATCAAATAATCCTCCATCTCCAGTTCTGTGCTGTAGCTCAGAAGGCCCAGCCCAGTTCAGGGGAATGAATCAGAGGAAGCTCCGAGTCACGTCTGTATTCTCTGAATCCTGATCCCTGTTCCACAGCACTCGTGAGCTCTTCTCCAAACTATGTTAGCAGGACCACAAAACCAAGGAACTTTGCAATACCTGTGCAGTGCAAAGGGCACAGTTACTTGGAGGGTAATGTATGAGACAGGTCTATATTAGGTTCTTTTTGTGCTTGTGTTCCGATTCCCAACAACACATGGCTGGACAAAACTGGGCAAATTAGAAGACTGGACAATTTAATTATTACAGAAGAGAGGAGGAAACAATTCTATGGCTCAAAAGATAGATGTTTCCTGTCTATTACAACAAAAAGAGAACTCTGACCTTTATAATTTTGCTAAGGACCACAAATAGTTACAGTGTCCACCCAGATTTCTGACTGTTCAATGGAGAGTGGAAAAAGACAGAACTTTTTTTGAACAAAAAGAGTAGGATAAGTGTCTCTACTGATGTCCTGAATATATCAGCAAAGAATTATTTCTGAAGAAGATGACGGAAAAACTTTTCATTAAATGAATGGAAGTAGTTAGAAAAAGATAATACCGCTCACCAAACTTCCTGTCTCACACTCTTTGGCCAGCAAACCTACAAGTAATGAACCAAAGCACTACCAGACACAGAGAAAACACAGATTTAAGGTTACATGATTTTCAACAACAGATGTGTGACTGCCCTTACTATAAGAATCACAGAATGGTTTGGGTTGGAAGAAACCTTAAAGATCATCTAGTTCCAACCCCCTTGCCATGGGCAGGGACACCCTCCACTAGACCAGGTTGCCCAAAGCCCCATCCAACCTGGCCTTGAACACTTCCAGGGACTATATTTGCACACTGGACTCAGTGTTATTCTGCTCATGGGTCCTGGCTGCATGAGGCTGAATTGCCAAACTGTCTAACATGAAACACCCCCTCCCCCAAAACCACTGATTGTCAGTATAAGTTTAGAGCAAATTATCTTGTTGCTCTGACACACAAATTTAGACCATTTTCTTCATTCCACCATCTGTTTCTGTAAGAATTCTTTTAACAATGAAAAGCTAAAAGGTCTGGAGTAATAAATGCAGGGTTGGGAGTCAGATAGTCCCAAGGGTAATCACAGTCCTGAAACCACTCCCTGTGATGTTCTGGGAAAGTCAATTCACCTTTGCCTCATTCTTCCCCCATCTGCAGAGCAGCAGAATCATGAGGATTTGGCTAATGCTAGCACAGCCTCAGATCCCACAAAGAGCTAAGTCCTATTATTATAAACCTCACTGACAGCTTAAATATTGATAGGCTATAAAAATCTGCATGCAGGAACGAGTGATTATAAGAATGCAGATTTATTTTAAAAAAAAAAAGTTTTCTGACTATAACTCTTACCTTTTGAATCTGCTCCTATTTTCCCCACTAAAATACAGCAGTGGCAGTACAAATTCTGACTAACAGTAACTGATGATACTACTATTTTGCATTCATTTATTGCTTGATCTGGAGTCCTGTGTGGGCATTAGCTAATTAATGCTCCCAACAATGCTGAAAGTATTATTACCCTGTTTTAAAGACGAGGAGCCTGAGAGAGAAAAAGATGAAGTGACTTGCCCGAGGCCTAGCAGTGAGTCACATGTGTGGGATGCTGAATGCAGGTTGGGTAGAGCTCAGGAGAAAGGGTGCCCTTTCCAGTATTTAGAATAACATTTGTAGTTGGCTGGCTGATCACCTGAAATATTTTTTTTCCCTGCTGAGTAAAGCTGGATGTGGGATTTGCCAAATCATGGAATATTGACTGCAAGTGTCAAGAAGGACCTCTGTTCTTCAAATCAGTCAACAGCTCTGACACGTCACGTACCTTTGTGAATCAAGAAATATCAGCCTCTGTGAGCAGAAAGTTTTTTAGCATGTAACAAGTGTGGATTTTATTGTGTTTGTATGTGGTATCACCTTCTTTTGGTGGAAAGAAAGCACATTTGAATTTCTGCAGTAACTGAGCTACACATAACGCTTAGAAAGGCACAGAGGGGACAGAACCAAACAGCTGAACACATAAACCTCCTTGAACAAAGTAGGCACAGGAGTGCATAAATACATCTTGAAATGCAGAAAACAAGCACAAAGTCATATAAACATCGAGTCACTTAACAGGTTATTTGTATAATGTTTTCTGCCTTGAAGGATCTTGGAGCATTTGTAGACTGATATATCAAGCTGTACAGAGGAGGAACAAGCCTGAGTTCATGTACTGAAGACTATACAACAAAAAAAGAGGAAAGACAAATATAAATGAGGTGAGATTGTAGCCATTCTTTTGGGCACTAGTGTTACAGTAATAACAAATATTTTGAGAAGAGGACCAGTTAGTTAGCTGGATAAAAACGACCCCTCCAGATCTGTATCCTTAGAGAAGCCTGCCTAAGGTTTGTCATATCCTGGCTTATGGAAGCTGCAGTCTGCATTAAATTTCCACATTTCCTTTACACAGGCTCACACCACTCCTCATCACAAGCAGTGACTAACATCTCCCTGGCAGCAACTTAATACGGACTGGTAACACTCAAGCCTGACAGAGCATCCTAATACAAACAGTGAAGAAATCAGTTTTTCTTGCTTTATTGTGACGCAGTTTTAAACCTTACCCTGAATCCACAGGAAGTTAAATTAGACCCAGTTTAGAAAGTCAGTAATAGGTTGTGTTGTGACTGATACTAAGTTGTCACTTGACAGACCTGGGCAGTAGTGCTCACAAGCTGGGGTTGAGCAGGGGGGATACACGAGACAGACCCTAAAGGGAAGCGTTGTAAGTACTTCCACCAGGGAATCCTGTGTGTACCTTCCCTCTTAGAACAACCGTTGATATAAATGTTGCAAAGCAAGCAGGGATATCTTTATTTCAAGTTGGGATAGACAGCATGAATGACATCTGTAAACTAACAGATGTAAAACAGATTAAGAACAGGCAACGGACAAAAGCAGTAGCTGACACATGACAGTGACTCAACAGTCCCTTATATTGACTGTGTTTCTCAAAATGTGGAGAGCCCCTTTCTGCTGTCCCTGGAAAAATCAGATCCCTTCAGTCAATAGAATCTGTTGGGGTAGCTCCTGTCCTTTGTTTTCTTGTACTATGCTTCACCTGAGCACAGAGCTGAGGGGAGGCCTCAGATGCCTGTTATTTCCCACTCTAAAATCCTAGATGGAAGTACCACGGAATGGGGAGAGAGGAAGAGAGATAGGAGGTTCATGGGGACAGGACCACTGTAACAATAGTAAAGGAATTTTTCTTATTCATGGTCTGCAAGATTCTAATTTCTGGTGATCAGACCTCCAGGTCAGAGAGATGGGTGGTTGGTGCTCATATTACACAGGGACACAAAAGCAGCTACAATCTGGAAGCAGCCACCAAGAAATGCTGGGAAATACTGTGGACATATCCTATGTGTTTGCCCTGAACAGTTTTGGAAAAGGCATGCTTGTTGACAAAAGAGTAAAACTTGCAGGTAATCAAGTAGAATAGGATGGAATGCAGCTAGCTGGACCTGGCCTGCCAAGGTCAGTACGAGGTATTATTTATTTGGGTCTCTGCACAAAGAGAGCCTTGTAAGCCCCCATTTTCAAAAGGTCACAAGCAGCCCAGAAGAATTCTCTAACAGATAATTAAAAAAACAGCAGCACTGCATCACATTACATTCAGCTTCCCTCTCACTTGAGTTAGGAATTGATGAGGAAAGATATGAAATACTGAAATGAAATTCCAAAAATTTCTTAGGCAGAAACTTTTAAGAATTCCTGGAGTGAGGGGAGGAACTCCTTACATGTTAGGGAAAATTAATGTAAAAATTAACATGAAGGTGAACTTTCTGCAGGTAACTCATTCCCTGGGCTTGCTTGGAGCTCTAGGTGAACTCCCTGTCTTTGAGCAGGAGTGTCTGTTACTGGGGTCTTGGTTAGCAGAAGCACGGGGAGAAAGAGAACGCACCTAAAAACTGGTGAGAACACTCACCCTCAGGTCAACAAAAAGAGAACTTTTTGCAAGGCTATGAATTTTCTATCTATGAGAACTTTGATTCATCGTGATATCCGAAGAACACTCTTGTGTCAAACATAACAGAAGTCTGGCAAACCATGTCATGTCGACTCAGGAAGCCATATGACTCATGCACACAAGACACGCTCTTACTAACATCCCAGGATGAATGTGTTGATGATTGAATTTAAATGCATTTCTAGTGATCTCTGGCCTTCAGACAAAAATTGAGGTTTTCTAATTTCATGCTTGGAGTCAGTAAAGAACTTTCTGTCTTTGCAGAATGAGGTACTGTCTTGTCTTCCTACAGCAGTTTCCCTCCTCCGAGACTGTCAGCAGATCATGATACCTTGCCATCTCAAAACAATACAACAGCCAGGAATTTTGCAAAAATGCCCAGCACTGTATGTAGACAAAGGGCAAAAACCAGTGTTAACAGTAAATCTCGCTGTATTAGGACCGTTGAAGTATTCACTCTGCATTGGATGAACAAGGTGATGGAAACAAAAGGGCAGGAATCACAGAGCAATCTGAGCATCTGGTGATGATGAAAGACAGAATAAGCATCCTGACCCTGCAGCAATGACAGCCCATGGTAGTGTGTCATCTCTCTTTCCCTGGGATCAGAATGTGCCTCTAAACCTTAAGTTACATCCCACATTGCTGCAGCTTTCTGAGGAAAAGCCATCCTGTAAATCTTGCACAAGCATTCCAAAGGAAAGGTGGGAAGAAGGAAAAATATGCAATTCCTTTGTTGACAAACTATGGCCCACTTTTAGAAGAAAGCAAAAGGGTTACACAAAAAGACAGTGTAAGGAGAGAATGTGTTCCCTGTTGCTGAAACTTTGTAGAAAAAACTCAGACATCAAAGCAGAAGTCAGGAGAAAGACATGTCTTAAAGAAGAAATGGGTGAATGATAAAGTTAACTACACTAGAGTTTCTTGTTCTTCCTCAGTGTCCCGGTTTTGGCTGGGAGAGAGTTAAATTTTCTTCCTAGCAGCTGGTATAGCCCTGTGTTTTGGATTTAGGATGAGAATAATGTTGATAACACACTGATGTTTTAGTTGTTGCCAAGCAGTCAAGGACTTTTCAGCTTCTCATACTGCCCTGCCAGCGAGAAGGCGGGGGGGCACCCAAGAAGCTGGGAGGGGGCACAGCCAGGACAGCTGACCCAGACTGGCCAAAGGGATATTCCGTACCATATGACATCACGCTCAGTAAATAACTGGGAGAGTTGGCCAGGAGGCACGCAGCTCCCGAACTAGCTGAGCATGAGTTCTGGGTGGTGAGCAACTGTGCTGTGCATCACTTGTTTTGTATATTATTTTATCATTATTATTATTATCATTCTCTTCCTTTTCTGTCCTATTAAACTGTCTTTATCTCAACCCATGAGTTTTACCTTTTTTCTTTTCAATTCTCTCCCCCATCCCACAGAGGCAGGGTGTGTGCGAGCAAACGGCCGTGTGGTTGTTTCAGCTGCCTTCTGGGTTAAACCACGCCACTCAGCAATTCCAACATCCTCTGTGATCAAGCAATGTGGGACAAAATGATTCTGCCTGAACAAGCCCGGAGGCCCAGATTGCTTTCTTGCTTTTCAAAACAACCCTTGACACATTACATCAATGAGGTGGGGGTGGGGGGACTCCTCAAGGGGAAGCCTTAACCTTGCTTGAGATTCCTTGGGTACCTAAAGCCTGGTGTTAGGAGAATCACTATATGATGATTTCTGCCATTCTGACCCAAGCAGCACCATAGATACATCCAAGGCAGTCTTGGGCAGGATACTAAGAGGCCATCTTCCTTGAGAGGTAAATGACCTGCTTCCCCTTACAGGAAGACTCTTCCCAGTCCTTCCATAGTACCATAGACAGGAACAAACTGCATTGCCCTTAACAAGATTAACTAAAGCCTTAGCCATACTGGAAAAGGAATACAACCACCTCAAGGGGAATTTAAGATACAGCATGAGATAGCTGGGAAAAAGAGGGGGAAAAAATGAAGGACAGCACTCTGTGGGCTGGAGCTCTGCAGAAGAGTGAACAGCTAGGTCAAAGGATGTTAAAAAGTTCTTCTCAGTGGACCTCCTTCAGCTCAGCTTGTATTTGGACTTTTTTTTGCTGAAGGAGTCTAATGAAAAACATAGCGAGGGCTGCTGTGAGAGAAGGGAAGCGCAGAAAGGGCACAGAAGAGTTTTCTCTGCTTTTGATGGCATCAGTTCAAACTCTGCTTCTTTGGAAAGGGTAACGCAACTAGTGTTTATGCTGCAGGACCTAGTCACTGCTGTAGCACGTCACTGTGATGATTGGTTTTGGAGTGCAAAGTCTGTGTAGATACCTACGGAGAAAGAGGTAAGAGGAAGAGCAGAAGGGGACTGCTTACTGTTTAAAGACAGAGAAGGCAGACAAAAAGGAACTCACACCTCTAATAGCATTGCAACTTTTTCTAAAATGCCAGGGCATCTTTTCATTCACTCTACCCAGGAGTTAAAATACGCAGTACTGAAGGCATCATTCCTGCACATGATGACACGGTGAGAAAAGTACTGGGAAACAGGCACCGGAACAAATGGAACTACTGCTGTGATTTCACACTTTTGTACCAAAGAGACTCGAGCCTAGGCCACAGAATACCCCTGAAGCTTGAAACAGGTCTATTATGATGATGTCTGTGTCTTGCTTTCAAAGACACCAGAGGAAAGATACTTCCATCTCTGTTTTGGAGAAAGATGAGAAAGCTGCTCAGCTGGATGTCTTTTTTGATGAAGTCCAGAAAGTCAGAGCAGAGTGACAGTTCACGGGAGCATTGTTCAGATATATGCAAGTCATCTTCATCCAGATTTAAGAAGGTTCTCCTAAAATGGTTAATATGAGCCTCTATAACTATCAGAGCTTTTTTAGTTTTGGTTGTGTGGGTTTTGTTTTTTCTTAAACCATTAATCGAGTGTTTATGGAAGCTCTGCCCTTCCTCCAGGCAAAAAGGCACTTTTTTTATCCCCGCTGCTCAGAAGAACAGTTGGATCACAAAAGGGGCGAGTCTGGCATCCCATAGGTTGTTTCCAACCTAGCAACTTTTTCTCTATTCAGAACAAGTCTGTAGTAGTGACAGTGATTAAAAACCATGAAAAAAGCAAGGAATACAATACTAACTGTAAACACACGAAGGATTTCAGTCTGTATGTAATGGAATGAGATCCTACTAAGGCTGCTTCTGCCAGCCAAGCTGAGCTGACTACTGTGCTGCATGCACTATATGAAGGCATATTCTGATATGGAACTGGGGAGCAGCTATGCTCCTCAATCCATATGTTCTCAGACAAAGGAGGACTACAAGCTCGTTCACTCCCAGGTGATCACTGCTGGATAGGAGAGTACTGATTTCACAGACTATATGTGTCCTAGAACTGGGATCCCTGCAGACAACAACTCCAAGAGATACTCTGGACTCCAGTTTGAATCCTTGCATAGGAGACCCACAGGAATTTCCTCAGACAATTTTCTTCCCAAACAGGAATATTAAGGTCACAAGAGCCAAGAAACTACATAGATCCCTGTCTCAGGTGAAAGACAAAAAATCCAAATCTTTTCTTTCTTTCTTTCTGTATTAGCAAGCCACTCTCTCATCCCTCTGTGTTCCATCTACCCCTGTCTAAGTGCTGTGATGTGACTTGTAGGGAGGAAGACATGTGTTTGCCTGTCCAAATGAGTTCCAAGATTCATTACAACTAAAAATGGCCACTGACCTGCAGGAGATAATGGCTGAGTACTGAATATCTTACCCGTATCTGCAAGTCACTGAGGTCAAGGCATCTGCACATTTCCAAGAAGAGCTTCACACCCTCCTCATCTAGGATTATATAGACTGGGATCCAGCGTTTATATGCTGCATCAACAATATCGCGGAAGATGTCCCGGTCTGTAAATACATCCATGACCACTGCAATAATCTGGAAACAAGAAGACAGTAGACAGACAACTGAATAAAATACTAGGAACTGAAAGGGATTCCCATCACACTGGTGCAAAATAAAGGAGAGCACTGATACCAAAATATGGAAGAGGAGGATACAGGGGAGACAAAAGTACAGGGAGGTACATGCCCAAGCACTACCAATAGTCTTGTCATTTTCTGGCTTGGCTCCTGCTGCACTTTGGAAGGAACTTAATAAATGTCTTGGAGAGCTCTCCTTCTTCTAGGGGAAGATGGCTTATTTCAGCAGCCTGAGGAATGCCAAAGCCAAATACCTAGTTTCTCCTCTGTGTTGTGAAACTTTCACTGCCTCCATGAAGATCCACTTAAACAAAGAACACCACTGAAAATAGATTGAAAAAGAAGAGTGAAAAACACAGCTCTAATTTAATCAGAAGGTGAGTAATGGAAGAATGAATGTGCAGAGGAATCGGGGCCTGAATCCTCAGCCATGGTATGTAGTGCAGACAACAAGAATTTTTTTTTTTTTTTGCCTTTTTCCCCAATTCCCTGTGAGAAGCCTGCTGTCAGGGCTGGCTTCATGAGGAATGTCTTACGGAACTCAAACATATACACCTCATATTTGTCAGGAAGGGACTGGGGAGGGAGGGGGAGAGAGAGAGAGAGTGTGTGCGTGTGCTTTTTTTTTTTTCCCCAAGATTTGGAGGCAAAAATGATTGTTCCCTCTCTTCACATGTACATTTTTTCTGGTATAAAACTAATCCCTCTTTCCAGGCACAGATTTTACATAAAAACAAAAGGTTGCACTGACGTGACAGACAAGCCTGAACATTCATAGGATGAGTAACAACAAAACCAAGAAGGTTATGGGCAACTTTAATGCTGATCTTACATGTTTTGTCTTTCTCTCCCTTTCTGTATCTTTTACACCATTAGAAATATCAATTCACTTTTCTGCCTGAGAGAGTTATTCTCCCCAACATTCGAAAGGCTATGAATGAAGGAAACTACTGTTTTCCTAGTCCTACTGGGAAACATCAACTTGCCAGGTCAGAGCTCTCATGCTGACAGTATGCTAGGAATAGAGTTGCCTGAATTTTAATTTCCCAGGCACTGGGGTCACAGTGACGAGCCAAGCCGTGCTGGGGATGGCACATACAGGTGTGAATGGAGCTGAAGACTGGATCGAACAGTAGGATTTTCTTCACTTGAAGTTTGGAAGAGGTGCAGCTCAGTTTGCAGGAGTCCCCTACAGAAGGGGGAATAATTCTCACCAGAGACCTCTTTCCTTTAAAAAAATGCCCTTGAATAAATTGCTTTTGGGAAAGTGATGCCACAGTAAATGTCCCCTACTGTGTTTGCTGAGTCTCTGCTTGTACGGCCAAGAACAACCAACACATCTGCTCCATCAGGCTCCTTCTGTCAACAGTGCTTACACAAGCTTTTCTTTGTTAGAAAAAAAGAGCTGACATTGTGTTTATGCTCATCATTAACACATAGGTTCCTGATACAGGTGAACTATGGTGGAGCTACATTATAAACTAGTAGTAAGTCCCTTGATAACTCCTGCTCAGCAGAACTGGATTTCAGGTCCTGCCTGCGTTCTCACTTCCCAGCCCAAAGCAGCGAGATGCAGGGAATGTAGCTAGAACCCCTGAAAATTAAAATATGGTGAACTTGTGCCACTTTATCCCTGAACAACTTTATACACAGGTAGATTATAATTAAAGGCATGAAGAGTTCATGCATTAATTCAGGCCTGTTATGCTCCCTCTCCCCTCTACACACTGTGGTATGGATGTAGTTATTTAGGAGCAAGGATGCCAAATAATATTCATTTGAAGTAAGAACATCCACATAGGGAATGGATCAAGAATAGATAGAAGTGTGAAGTGTGATTTGTTTTCTTTCCATCTCCATTTGCAATGAGTCCAACGACTGCAGAGATTACACCATGTCCTGGACAGACCATTAGTTGTTAGTACCGGCCTTGCGATATGAAGGGATGGTTCCCTCCAGGCTTTGGGGCCCTGGGTGAGTTCAGGCTTCTTTACAAGACTGTGGATTAAACCCAAGAAAACTGCAGTCCTGTACAAAAAGCAGATGAGCTGCCTTGCAGGTGGCACTTCCAAGCCAGCAAAATGTGCATTGGGTTATGGCAGTCTTCTCAAACCCCTGCCACAGCTGGAGATCTATCAATATTACCTAGGAGCGTTCCCAAATACAGCAAGTCAGAGCATGAATGTCTACCCCTGCAAGAGGTTTTCCCCATTCCTCTGCCTATTCTATGGATAACAACGTATCTACAGGGCCCATAGGTGTGCCTAGCTCTTCATAGGTATTTACAGATTGGCAAGCATTAACTTGCCAATCTCATTGCGGCAAGGGAGCTTAATTAGCATATGTTTGTAAAACACTGATGATAAGCCACCCACAGCCATGTGCCACATATTACTCGTATCTGTTTAGACCCCTCACCCCAAAAATAACCCAAAACAACCAGAACCTACTCTCATCTGCTGAATGAAAAGCAGCTACCTGGAGATTTTTTTTGCCAGGGCCAGCTCAGCTGAACACAGTAGGCAGAGTTATCTACGAAAAGGACCATTAAACACTTAAATGGCTGTTAAACATGAAACCACCTTTGAGCTGGGAGGGGCACAGTTCGTCCAGTCAGTTAAAAAAAAAAAAACTACAAAGGTATTAATTACTTTTAGGTGCCAGGCACAGCTATCTAAAAGAACAAAGTTTCCCAGTCCTTACACAGTCAGTGGAGGCATTTGCAGCAGCGGAAAGAGGATGGCAAGTTGCACTAAATTGGAGCGTAAACATTTTACAGCTTCTGGCTCTTCTGAACGACTGATCACACCAGTTGCTGAGCAGGATTATGGGGTGTGCACGTATTTCTGTGAGCAGGGAGCTGAGGAGATCACCCGCTGGATTAATCCCTCTCTGGCAAGTTTTCTGTGTTTCCCAGCAGATTTGGTTTTAACAAGTCTGCAAAGGTTGTGTGTATCGTGTGTGCTGGGAGGGGGGAGCGGGTGGAGGAGGAAATGACTGCTGAATTAGAAAGCAGAAAAAACAGAAAGCAGTAAAACTAAGAGCAGGAATGAAGTGTCTTATGCTGTTATGCCCTTTCCCAGAGGGGATGTCAGGTCTGAAGAAGATCATTTCCTGAGTGGTCTTCCCTGGAAACTTCACCCAGACCTAGAAAAAACTCGTCATTGCCCCCCACCTATTCAACAAAGCTCTTGTAGCGTCATGGCTGGTTTGTTTTCTTGCCAGAGGTGCCCTGTCATCACTAACAGTCCTTTCCAGCCAAAGATAAATATGAGGAGCAGCTGCATATTGTCTGGACTCCGGCTGCTTGCAGTCCAGGCTGGATGTTATTGAGACCACAAAAAATAAACCCCAAAACCACCACCCCATAAACAAACTCTCTGCCCCGTGTTTAACTAGGGATACCTGCATGTACAGGTGGCTGGCACAGCATCACAACCTGTCTTCCCCTGAGCCAGTGAATCACAAAAAGCAAAACACAGGTATAAAACCCCAATTTGGGGGGAGAGGGGGTGCAGGGGTTCAACCGCATCCTGGGCGTCAGCTTTGGCAAACCATAACACGACCGGTAACTAACTGCAGGGAAAGCCCTGCCTGATGGACGCTGACCAACTGGAGGGCCAACACGCTCCTCCCGGTTCGGAGGGAGCCAGCGAGCACAGCCTGGCCACAGCGAGCTCTTGCTCCCCCTTCCACCCCACGGGCCCCCCAGCCAGGCCCTCTGCCCAGGCGTGAAGGCGGGCAGGGGTGGCCCATCGAGGGTGCCCGCTTCGTGTGGCGGCCGGGCCCTACCTTCTGCGCCTGCTGGATCATCTCTCGCACCACCTCCTTCAGGTGGGGCGCGCTCTCCTCCTTGCGGGGGTGCGTGAAGAGGGCCACCCGGCTGATGCCCCGGTAGAAGGTCTTATCGGTCCAGCCCAAGTCCAGCGGGGGCACCTCCGTGTCCGAGCACTCGGGCCAATAGGCCAGCGAGAGGGTCTCACCGCCGGGACCCCGTGCCACCTTGCCGCCCTCCCGGGGGTCGTCGTATCCCCGCCAGCTGCCCCGCAGGGCCTGCAGCTCCCGGCTGGAGAGAAAGTCACGGAGCTGCTCCTTCCTCAGCGCCTCCCGGTAGGCCGCCTCGCCCCGGGTCACCAGCGCCTCCAGGGCCCGGCGCTGCTCCTCGCTGTAGTAGAAGCGGGGCTGGGCCTCCGTTACCTTCTCGTTGACATGCGACTCGTCCAGCAGGAGCACCTGGGACTCCGCCATGCTGCCGGCACCCGCAGCGCCGGCCGGCCGGGAGGCTGCGGAAGGAGGGAAAGGCAGAGCCGGGCCCGCCTCACCTGGCCTGCCCGAGCCCGCCCCGACGGGTGGAGCGGCCGCACCGCCCTGCGCCGGCCCCTCACGCTCCCCTGGATCCCTGGGGATCTCTTCTGCTCTTCTCCCAGACCCACACGCGTCCCTGGCCCCCAGGGGACGGGGTGGCCGTCCCCTCAGCATGGCCAGGGCCAGGGACCCTGACCACAGCGCTTGGAGGAGAGCCTGGCCTGGGCTACGGGCAGATTTTGGGGTGCAAATGCAAAAGTCTATTTAAGAGGGTTTTCCCCCCTTTTTCCAACACAGCAGCCACCTGAGGGGTGCTCATGGGGAAAGGGGGACACGAGCGTGGCCAGGGACACCGGCAGAGCACCACGGTGGCCACGAGCCATGGTCCATCAGCCGCAGCTGGCTGCTAGCTGGTCCTCTCCAAATCCACTTACGGAGGAGCAGTAGCAGCTCAGCGACTCCCGAAAAGCAGGAGGTGGGTACCCTGTTTACAGATGGGAAGATGCCAGTGCGATTTGCCTGGGGCCACCCAGCAGGCTGGTGTCAGAGCTGGGAATAAAACCACCCTGCTCCCAGTCTCTGAATGGGAGCATGAATAAACACCCCCGGCTCAACACACACGTCCCAGCTGAGACACTAGGGGCTGTAATGCTAAATTATGATTTTTGCGTGGTACGCAATAGTTGCTGGGGGCCCTAATGAAGATTCAGGCCCCACTGCGGTTTGCAGTGCGTACACAAAGGATAAAAAGCAGTGCTTCCCCTTGCAGCCCAGGGACCCAGGGACGGAGCTGGCAGAGATGAGCAAGGAAATGGGGATAAAGGCAAGGCAGTGGTGAAATACCAACATTCAGAGGCAGTTGCAGTGCTTTACATGTGTCATTAGCCCTAAGTGCTCACATGCACAAAAAGCTGCAAGGACAGAGCTGCTGCAGCTGCTCTTTGTCTCTTCCTTATAAGCGATCACCCGTGCTCCAAGTGAGTTAGCTTAAAAATCCAAGTATGAGGTGGGGCACTGGAGCTCATCCTGTGCTGTTCCTCTCCTTTAGGTAGAAGGGAGACTTTTAATCTTCCAGACTGTCATCAATAGCTCTTCCTAGCATAAAATTCACTCAAAATTTGAAATTGCACTTTGCAGAGGTCTACTTCTCTGCCTATCAGGTCCCCTTTAAAAATTAATTTCAATATAGGTTCTTCTAGCCTGATGTCCAGCGGAAATGAGGCTTACGTGGTCATGGTGTCTGCATCTGTCTGCCTGTCTGTCCATCTCTCTAATAACTTTTGAACCCACTGGCTGATTTCAAACAAGTTTGGCAGAAGCGAAATTACATCCCTACAGATTTTGTGAAAATAAATGGCCTGACAGCAAAAAGAGACCCTACCACAGTCCCTGACAGGGAAGGTTACAGTGTGGGTTCACACCTTATTAGTGTTTTCACTTTTACGGAATATCTGAAATCTAATAAGTGCCTGATCTGTATGAAAAGCTTCAAATGAAGTTTATGCCATCTTAGACACCCTAGTCAATCAACCACAGCGTACAAATACACAGGAGATGTGGCTTTGTTAGTTCCAGTGCTCACTAAACTACTTGTTGGGTTGGTTTTATTTTTTCTGTACCAGAGGCTGCCATCAGCTCTGCTATTTCATGTGTGGCTAAATAAAATCTCTTTAATCCTAGGTGCTCTGTTCATTTGTAGCTGCGCAATGTAATCCTTTGTGTTCAGCTAAGGCTCCCACATGAAAGCAACAGAAGGTCCACAAATACATGTTTTATATTTAAAAGCAAGCGAACAATTCCCACATCCAAGTAAAAACAGCAGAGATTTTTCAGTTTGTTGTGATGAAATGTTTAGCCCCTGTCTCTCACTCTAAAAGACAAAGTGTTGCCTCTGTGTTGATACGATAAATAGGGGCAAGGAGCTGCGCGAAAGCTGAGGCACCCCCTTTCCCAATGCATGCATGTGTCCCTCCTGACCCCCTCCCCATTCTCACAGCAATACGTTCCAACCAAGCATATTTCCTATATGGAGTTTTTATAAGGTCTGATGATTCAGTGCCTTTTCATATAGCCTGACCCTCGGGCTGTTGTCCTGACAGCCTCACCTCAAAGACTGGTAAAAAGGGCTGTGCAAACAATCACAGAGGTAACCCAGCCCTTCGGGACTGGAGGAGAAGAAACGTGGCGGGCAGGGTGGGGGGAAGAACTTGTGCCTGGTCCTGCCCCTCTGGGATCAAGGGCTGAATTCCAGTTTCCACTCTAGAAGAGAGTGAGCCATTATTGTTTCAGCTCAGGTTTTCCTCTCTGCCCTTAGCACTGGCTTAAGAGGAAGAAGAAAGGGGAAGCCTGCTTTTGAATTGGGCTGAGGCAGCTCCAAATCCACGCAGAACTAGACTGTCAGTCCTTTGATTTATTTTGTTCCTGGGGATTACTCGCTGGAGGGGCTGCGTGTGCCTGGGCACGGTTGGGTCTCTTTGCTTTTCGTCTCTATTTAGGTGTCGTCCCAGCCAAGTCCTGGTTAAGGTCTTGCTTACTTTTCTGGTCTGGTTCCAAAACGTTTTCCAAAGGATGTAAACTAACCTATCAGGAAATATTACCTCTTATTGTAACCCTCCCCCAACCCCATTACAGTGTGTTAAATCTTCTGCCTTCAAACACCTCCCACATGTATTCTGGTTACTTGGGCCTAATTGCTTCACTTTCCTTTGCGAGGCAGTGCAGGTTGTGTACTAGATAAAGATACGACACCTTATATTTAGCATTAATTTTAACTGCGCTTGTCCTGAGCATACATCTCTCTTGCCAGTCCTTCCTGTGTAATTTCAGTCCCTAAATAGCCCACCTCATGATATATTCTTTGATAAATTTCCCAGCAGTGTTTTTGTTGTGACATAAACTGCTACAAGCTCTTGTTATAAACCTTTGGGTGCTCAGCTCTCTAGGAATAAAATTCCAATGCCTTCCCCCTCACGTTTTCTTTACATCTAATTTCTCCCGAGAGCAGTCAGCATCTACATGCAAAATAGGAGCAAAACCAGGGGAAGGTATTAAAAAGAAAGGATCATTTTGTGATAGTGGTAGAAGCCTTTTTTTAAGGAGGGGTATCATCCAAAACAGAACAACATGATTTACCCAAATGTCTGTGATCAACCATACTACATTTCTTTCTTGTTTGTTTGTTTGTTTTTTCTCCACAAAAGCAGCAACTCGTTAAAAATGAGTTTTGCAAAGAAAAGAGGATGGCTTAAGTGCTGGAGGATACAAGAGAGTGTTTTCCACTTCTCTGGAAAGAGTCCCAGCTCCAGCTTAGCCTGAGGTGATGGGGCTTTGCTGTCTGAAATGGAAGGGTAAATAAATAGGTGCCTGTGCCATGATTGTTATTAAACACTACACTCCCTCCCTGTGCTGGCTGGCACCACAGAAAAACTCGCAAAGGCTTGGTGGAGATTGCATCTTCTCAACTCTCTTCTCTGCAGCCAGGATCCAGGAGTTTGTGGGAAGACTGTTACGTGCGTCGCAAGCCGCGCTCTGCTTGTCCCGAGTCTGAAATTTCATTTGCGACGGCTGCCAACCCAGCGCAGGAATGGGTGCATTAGTCACGTCAAGTATTGGTAGAGCTAAAAAGCCTGAAACAAGGGGATTTCAGGGTGGAGAGAAGAAGCGTTTGCCTTCACCGTTCTCCCTCCAGCAACCCAAAGAGCTGCAGGCGGTGGAAGGCAGGTGTGTCACTGCTGCAGCAGCAGTGACAGGCTGCAATCCAGAGGATGAAGAAATGCTTTCAGATGCTTCCTTTCTGTCATATTACACTGCCTCAGGGAGAAAACCTAGCTGCTGAATTGGAGAATTGCCGCAACTGAGTCAAGTGCTTCTGGCCTCCCACTCAGTTTTTCAGCTGTTGTTTCCATGTGAGAGTAAATAGGTAAGAGAGTCCTCTGAAGAGAGCAGAAAGGAACAACTGCGTTTGCGGGCTCATTTCTTGCAGCAAGGTATTCGCTGACTGAGCGCGCACAGAAAGGCCTTTAGCTGTTTTCCCCGGCTGCTCCCATTCACAGGGCAACAGTTTGAGGCAGTTTCCTGTAAGAAACAGTGCTGACCCAGGTCTCTTGCTTAATCTTTCAACGCCCATATAAGCAAGGACTCAAAATTGGTTGCAATTCAGAATTCACCTGAGCTACCCTGAACGACCTTGGCCAAGTTGTCTGCTGTGCCTCAGTTCCCTACCTGTAAAATGAGGAAAATACTGCTCTACTTCGCAGAACTGCTACAGGGAAGAGCTTAGAAAATAAGAACCCAAACCAACATTACCGACATTTACTTTGGTTTCTCCTGCAAGGCAGGGAGAAAAAAAGACAGCTGTAGAGTCCCTTTGCACATGAGCCAAACCCTGAATGGAAGCTCTCGCTAAAGAAAACAGCGAGGAATAAGCAATGCAGTCTCTGAATAGGATGCTTAATTGCAGCTATAATTACATAGCTCTCAAATCACAGTGTGCTTTATAGACAAAGGAACACCAGGAATGGGGGTACTGAAAAGTTAAGGCAGCAACAAGTCTACAGCATGGTGATCTTACCTGTGTACTGGCCACCTGTCCGCCTGCATTGCTACTGACTTTTTGGAGAAGAAAATGCTTAGGGGGGGAGGAGTGGAGCACAGAGGGAAGGCTGGGGTGGGTATCCCAGGGAGAGGCAGGAGGGATGAGGAGCAGACTGGCAGGAAGCAATTAATGGGACAATCCCGATATGGTGGAACAGGCCACCAGCCAGTGTGGCAAGATGAGGTGTGCGATGGAGTTATGTGCTGATGACAGGGATGAGACGTCCCTGTGCTATGTGGTGGGTAAGAGGGAGTCAGTGGAGGGAATGCAAGAGACGTGATATGTCCGAGAGTGAACAAAATAATTTGAAAAACTGCATAATCCCTGGAGGAAAGGAGAGCAGTGGGAAGCCAAGATGACGCTCTGGTGCATGCAGAGTTTTAAGCATCCTGGAAGATGGCTAAAAAAAGCCATGGCAAAAAAAGGAACCCCTGTTTTTTATACGAGGGGACAAAGAATAGAACTGTGAAGCTTGGTTATGAGGAGAAGATAGAAGTGGGCCCTAAACTACAAAAATGAACAGGTAGAAAGCAGTTTGGTCATCACAATAAATGCAAAACAGCATAGGAAAGAAAAAGGGAACCCTCTGAGAGAAGGTGCAGAAGGCTTAAGTGTAGGCTTAGATCTGGAGATGGAACAAGGACATTTGTGATTCATGAACATAAAGAAAGATACAGGTAGATTTTAAGATGTGCTAGAAGTGTGTTCATTGGTTTTGGAAGATGCCCTTTACTGATCAGCATACATTGGCCTCTGATGTGTATTTAGCTTAAAAATATCCAGAGAGGCAATGTAAAGGAGAAGCCAGCTGCTCATGACCTTATCAGAAGCACCACTAGCTCCAGAGGATCCCTGCCTTTCCCTCGCCAGTGTTTGTGTCCAGCAATGCCACAGTGAAGGCAGATGAAGTGGGTGCAACTGACTCCTGTGAGTCAGAAAAAACAAATACAAGGAGCCGACCAGACCTCCCTTCTGAAAGGCTGTTTCCAGAGAGACGTGTTGTAGGTGTGAAAGCAAAACTTTACAGGAAGTTATGCTTGAAATCTGCTGTTTAATTTTTTGCCTTATAAATCCAGAACTAAGGCCATAAAAAACATTGCTCCAAGTAGGGGTGCACTCCGGCCACCCCAAAGCTACACAAGGAGAAACGAGCATAGTGCCTACGTTTTGATACAGGAGACACTCCTTCCTGGGGCTACGGTAGGGAAGAGCTTCTAAGCCAGCCAGCCTGAAGCATGGTCTTGGTCCTGAGAAAGAGTCACAGGGACAGTGACTCAGGCTGTCCCTCCCTGGGTCTACGGACAACTGAATTCAGGCTTAGAATATCGTATTTTCAGATCAGCATGGGAAGAAAGATATGTTCTTGAATTTTTCCAAAAGCAAAACCCAAATGCATAATGCACTTATGTTCTTCCAGTGCCTGTTTTTAGATCCATTTCTTTTGCAACTCAATTAATCAAGATCTCGCTGCTCATTTTAAAGTAAGTGGCATTTCTCTTACGGAGGTTTAGAGCTTTCAGTCTTAGAGGTTTAAAAATAATCAAATGGATTCTGAGCTAATCCAGATTCATAAACCATTCTTGTCTGTTAATATCTGAACACTTTGATCATCATATTTAAGAGATTCTTTTCTCCTGAGGGGTAGTTTTCAGACAGATTGCCCCCCACTACTCTTTATTTTGAGGCTGCAGTAGGTTACCATGCTGCACCCTCATCCAAAACACATAGGAGGAAGGGAGAGGGAGGAGGAGCTGCAGCAGAAATAAGCCATGGCTCTGAGCTTACCCATGTGCCTTTTTCCCCTCTTCTCCTGACAATGGAGAATCCATAGATCTCTCCTTGTGTTTAGCCTATCCTCCTCACCTGCTCTTTTCTATTTACCCTGCCATCCTTTTGTGGGATCTTTTAAAACTCTTCCCTTGAGAGTGACCATGGGCATTTTTTCCTTGTACTCGTCCAGCAAGGCTGGCTCAGTAACATGTTTCTGCTTGTCAGACCCCCACACCTTCTTCCCCACCCTCCTGTATTTATTTTCTTCTGTTGGAGAAGCAGCTGCATCCCCTGAGGAAAAGTGCAGCTTGTGGTAGATCCCCACCAGAGTATCTCAGCTCTGACAAGCAGGATGAGAGAGTCCAGTCTTCATGGCTCTCCTTCCACTTTGTTGAGGTTGCCAATTAGTAGAGGAAGCAATGATTGGATTTCCCCCCCCCCCCCATGCTGACAATTGACCTAAGCCACAGTAAGGCAGGAAATGCAATTAGACAGCAGATGATCTTGGGAAGGACTGCAACTAATTGCTTAGCATTTTGCATTTCTCACAAACATTTAATTTATCCTTCTACTCTTCCTGAAAGTCACGTATACGACATAGTGGGATCATTTAATCCCCTCATGTAAGGTAATTGCCTTGTGATCCTCTTTCAGCACTGCAGAGCAATGTGAATAGCAAATTACAGCTCAAATATCACTCATGCCAATGCTTGGGGTAACACTGTGAGAAGCAATGTGAGGGACGTACTGGTGGCCTTGGTCACCAGGTAGCACAGCGACTTTCCAGCTAGGCTTCATCTGAAGCTGCAGCAAGGCTCTTTTGAGTGTGGGGCCGAATCCGCCATGGCAAAGCAACATCACAGCCTCTGTCCATCACCTCCAGGAAGCTCTGGCTGACACTCAACATTGGAGAACCAGAAGCAGTCACGATACCCACAGGAGAACAAGTAGCACCGTGTGTGAGTCCCAGCATGGGAGAATGGGTAGGCCTGACATTTGGGATGGGAAACGGATAGGCTCCTGCTCTGGGTGTCTAGGACATGCAGCTATATACTGCTGTGGCACTACACAGCAATGCTGGAAAATTCATTCAGTCAGCTGGAAGAGGGCGAGTTTGGTTTGGGTTGTTTGTCTGCAGCACTAGGTAACCTACTTTTATGAACACTGCCCTGGCAAATTAATTAGATCAGGGTGATTCCCTGCTTTCATCTACTCAGTGGCCTGCCGGTCCCTTTTGTTCTGAGCTCATCTGCGTTTGGAAGGTAAACACAAGGTACGCCCATGGTGACCTTTAGAACTAGAAGCCTTTACAGTTTGCATAACACTGCAGATATATACGCCATGATAATAAATAAGCTAGGGTAATTACAGAATAAATCCTTGCCCCAAAGAGATACCCAGATGTGAATGGTGAAGTACGCTGCCAAACATAAAGTACGGCTCAACCAGAGAGGAGTGTGCTGCAAACAGCCAGGGTTTTTGCAAGAGGGGGGAAGAAAGCCTAGTCAACATGAACAGGCTCCAAAGGCAAGCTGAAAGAAGTCAGAAAGACAGAGGGGATGAAAAAGAAAGTGAGAGAGATGTTTAACTGCTGCACAAGAGTGAGGGCCCAAAGACAGGGATTGCAAGAGATTATGAGAAATGCTATGTATCCATGGCATAAAGATAGTCATGGAAAAGGAAGAGGAGCTTTAAGTCTGACATCCATGGCTCTGCCATTGTCCTGCTACGCTTGCTACCTTTGGCAAGTCACTTCACCTTCATCTCACTTCCCTCCTCCGCTTTGTACATCTTGGCACCCTGACTTGCAAATGCTTTGGAGTAAGACTGTCATTACTACAGGCATGAGAAGTGCCCACTGCAACCATGGTCTAAACTTAGCCAGTGCAACTCTGTCATGAAGGACAACAAAATCCAATGGAAGATCAAAAGCTGTTGCATAGACTTGGACACAAGCAAGGCACGTCTGGTAACAGGGACCGACAGCCTGTGCTGTGGGGATGAAGGAGAACAGGATGCTGGACAGGAGAGGGCAACACCGGTCACCAAGAATGCAGCTTGCTCATGGCAGCAGGATAAGAGAAAGAGCAATGAAGAGAAAGAAATGTTAAAATCTTGATATGTGGGTGGAGGTGAAGAGACAAGCAATGGTTCAGTAGAAAAGGCAGGTGCTATTTTAGTCAGACTGGGCTAATTTCAGCTCTGATGTAACTCCATTTACGTCAATTTTAGTCAGTGGGATTACACAAAAGATTAATTTAGGTCAGTGAGTTGAGGTGAGGGTGAGTCAGCGCAAAATAAGTTTTGGGGTGCAAGGGAGAGATGTGAGACAAGGACCAGGTGAAGAACTGGAGCCATCCTGGATTTGGAGAGATGTTTGAGAAGGGAGGGCGGGGATGAGAGTGGGCGAACAAGTGGCAGCAAAGACAAACAGGCCACGGGACCCTGCAAGGATGTTTGCCGATGATTTTTGTTCCAACCCAGGACAATTTTCAAAGAAAGGCATTCTCCCTGAACTCTGCAACGCAGTGGTTATTTACCCCTTACTCCTTCTCATGGTCCACCTCCCCTTGCCGCTCCTTCAGGCAGCTTGCACACCAACACACCATACTCACTGAGAGATCATAACAATTTAGCTTTGTTTTTTTTTTATTTTTTGGTGTGTTTAATCACAAAACATTCCAGGTTTAACCTGAAATAAATTTTGGATCAGGGTTTCACAGGGCAACAGCTGCATTTAGCAGGGAGAATGGGTCTGATTCACTCCTGGTACAGCTTCACTGGAGTCAATGGAAATGAATTTGTTCCATTAATTCTCCAGAGACAGCGTGAAAGCCAAATGAAACCAGACAGGGCTATTCTCAGGCTGACAAAATCATCCACACCTTAACTCTCACCAGCCTGCCCATGGAACACATGGAACAAGCACCTGAAATACCTGACACCATCTTTAAGGTTTGCAAAGAAGTGCCTCTCAACAATGCATAGGAAATAAAAGAATGATGCCATTACTCTTAATGAAACGAAAACAAAAAATAATTAAGCACATCTCTTGCTTCCTTTCCATTCCACTCTTCTTTTCTTTCCCTGCACATGCTTTCCATCAATTGTTTCTGAGGCCTCTTTTAAATTGGTGTTTACTTTCTCGTAATTCCATGTACTGAGATAATGTAACACCATGAATCCTTTTCTCGCCCCTGTCCTCGTTTCCCCTAGCTTTTGTTTTCCCATTCAGTTTTTATGTTTTTGTTCTTTGAAATCATGATCTTCAATTGTATTTTATTTTCATTCCCTTCCTCTATAGCTTGGCCCTGTTTTCATTCCTGTTCTCTCGTTCCTTGTTTAGCATCAGCTTTAGTTGAGAGAAGAAGAAAGTCAGCAGGCTGTTAAGGTTAAAGATTAACTTTAACCATCTCTTTGACACCTACCCCAAACTCAGCTCCCTCAGTTTCCCACCTTCCACAAATACTTGGTACTGCACAAGAAATAAACACCCACAAAGCGCTCTCGTCTTATATTCAATCACCATAATAAATACAAACTCTCTTCTGTAACATTCAATCATTATATTTAGTCTTAATATCATGCTTTTCATCTGCAAACACCCACACAAGCATTGGTTAATTTGTCCTTACAACAGCCCTGCAAGATAGGTAATTACGTGTTATTATCTACATTTTACACATAAGGAAACTCCAGGAGAAATTATGAAACTCCTAACAAGCACACATGCCCACAAATCTAAACAGGTACTAACTATAACTTCTACAAATGCACACATACACACAGTACTCTACATATATATTAGCGTACGCCAAAAATAAGGGATTAGCAAGCTTGCTGTAGGACAGGAGAGAGGTGCTCGACACATTACGTCCACCAAAAAGAAACATGAGATTGCCCTGTACAGCAGAGGAGAGGTGCAGGAAGCAAACAACGAGCTCTCTGGAGCATGCTCTGTAGTTTCGGGGCAGCATTTCATGACCTCCCTTTCCTGCAGATGAGCAAATGTGCAAGGTGAACAACTCCTTGCCCCCATGTACTTTTTCTGAAGCACCACCGAGGTTTCATTTCATATTTGCAGTTTCACCACTGGTGACCGCCCTCACTCTATCAACACTTGTTTCTGACAAGAAGTTGGGAAAACCCAGTCATGCACAACCCCCAAGTGAGCTCCTGACCTATTTGAATGCTAATTACCTCTTAGTGCTCTATCCAACTCGTTCTACTGCCTATCGAGATGTCAGGATGGGAAGATAATAGACCTTCTGGACTGCGGGCAGCTGCACACACCAAACCATAGAAATATGGAAGAAACATTAGTGGGAAAGCCAGAGAACAAAAATGAAGACATGAGTAATTACCTTTGATCTAGGATGTCAGCTGCCTGTGCCAGAGTATCCTGCGTGCAGCAACTCCCCTCCACCGCGGGGACAGGATGCTCCGTTCCCGTCCCACGCGGTGCTCCCTCACAGCAGCCCTTGCACCGCAGAGGCTCCAGGGACTCTGCAGGGTCTGTCGGGTTCCGTTTTGGAGGGTCAGACCCTCAAGTGTAGTTAGACATTGAATTCCTACTTATGCAGAGGAGCTCCACTGCAACTAGTGGGCATTAGATGCCATTAATATAAAGAAATTTGATATGAAAATAAAGACGTCTGTAAGGATTTGGGCCTTTGTGACTTCCCATTTCATTGTCCTCCGTTCAGCGTGACGCTGAGGCTCTCATGGACTTGGGAGTCATGGTTCAATGAAAACTACCCTTTTCCCCCTTTGTCTGTCCTGTCTTATTTTCTGAACCTGTCACATCCTCTCTCACCACAGGTGTGTCCAGGCAAATGATTTCAATATTGTCTTCCTTTCACCTCTTGTGTTTTGGGTGGGACTGGGGACAAAGCTATAGGACAGAGCTTGCCAAGATGACTATACATTGCTTGTTCCATAAAAACTGACACAAGGCCCCATGTCTTCTCTGTACCAATAAAAATGTTGTTAAGGCTGTGTCATTGCTAGATTTTTTCCTATTCCAGATTTTCTTAAAATCCTTTACTGTTTTTAGCTTTTCCAGCCAGGGTTGTGTCCTCGATGCATTCGGTTTTCCATGTCAGTTTTCTATATTTCATAATTTCTGTTTCAGAACAATTGTGGTCTCTTTTTTTCTTTCCCTTAGTTGGCATATGTTACTTTTTTACTTCTAATTGCTGCTTGAGCTCTGCCACTGAGCCAGCACAGGCTGCTGCTTCCTAAAACACAGACATTGATGCCAAGGCTGAAACTTCACAGAGTTCTGCCAAACCTGCTGACTCCGGATTCCCACATCACAGGGGTTCTCTCAGCTTCATTCCTTATTAATTACAATCAATCATTCATACCACAGGAGTGACCCAAACTTCCAGACTCGTTCACGACCCAAGTGTCTGTGTGCTGTGCAGACAGGGACAGAAGGCCAGCCCTGTCTTACAAACTACAAGTTGACAAGGTGAGGCAAAATGATTGTTCCAGGTAAAAATTGTGGTCCTACATAGATGAGTGGTCTTTGCTTTAAGGACTCTCCTTTCCTTGGTGCTCTTTATCGATAGGTAAAGGATCAGACCACCAGCAGAGCACCTGGTTTCCCCATCCACTGGATGTGGGGAAACCCCACTGCTTCAGTGGGAGCAAAGCTGCAAGAGGGGAGGGGAGAAGCACCGGGGAGCACTGACAGCGGAGTTACTACTTGCATAGTGGTGCTGCTGAGGGTCCTGTAGCACAAACAAGTGTTAAAAGGGATTTCAAGTCAGGGAGGGAAATACTTAACTCATATAACATGCACTGAAACGTTCTGATCAGTCAAAAATGCCTGCTGCTTTGGCCATCGCAGTGATCTATCCTACCTCATTGCTTCCTTGTGCTAATCCTGTCTGTGTGCCTGTACCCACCTCTTATCACTGCCTGGAAACTGCAAGAGCTCTGGGGCACAGCCACAGTGCCAGTACTAGAGGGCCTTGATCTTGGTCTGGATTCAACATTCCCAAGTGCTTACAGCAACTTAGGAGTAGTAAGAATAAATATTAAAATAATACTAGCAAACCTTAAAAACACCATACACACCAAAAAAAAAAAAAAAGCACGCTAATGTCCATGATAGGTGTAATGAAATGGAAAGCAAATCTACACATCCTTGAGAGAGAAAGTGATGGGGCTGGTGAACTTTAGGAACACTGTAGAATGAATTCCAGGACCATAATGAAGCATTTGAGCTGGGGATGAAGGATGAAGAAATTAGAAGCTACGATGATGAAGACAAGAGCTTCCAGCTAATGTGGGAATGCAAAGGGAGACAGTGGCGGGATGCAAATAGGAGGTTGATGTGATTGCAGTGCTGAGCCAGCCAAGCCTTGTCTATACTAGCAGTACACATCCTATTAGAAAGAGTTTTGCACCCACGCTCTAAGTAACAGGATGCTCAACATAAATTTGAATTTTGCATGAACAAAAGACAGCTGCATTAAAAATGGGTTAGTCAGTCTTGGTTAATGCTCTCTGAACACAACACGTGTGTTGTATACGCTACACTTCAGCCTCCTTGGGCACTGTATTCCTCAAAATGTTAGCTCTCCTTTACATGGGATAGTCATTTATGTACATTTACAACACAGTCGTTCTTCACTGACTCCCCTGTGAGGTCTGTTATTCTACACTGGACGGGCCTCCACCAAACACAGTGTCCTCCACTTCCATTGTGTGGATTGCGTGCATCCATGCAGGATGCTTGGCTTGACCACGTACTGTGAAACAGTCATGCCACAGTCACCAGCCTGAGTTATTTACCGAGCTAAACTAGCTCTAAGTTAACCAGCTGTTTTTCCTAAGTGACATGTTTTCCCTGTAAGGACATGGTTGGGGAAAAAACCCTCCACTTTTGTAGCAGCTTTTTCAATAAACTGGAGGCCACAGAAATAAGGAAGGTAGAAACAATAAAGCATAATATGAAAAGTATTTCGAGAAGAGCTTTGGAGCTGTGGTCAGCTTTGAGTCATGAGAAAATAAAACCATGAGGCTTTGACCATATTAGACTGTCTTACAGAGTTAAGTATAAAGATTTTTTAAATAGATAAATGAAAATTATAATTTCAAAGAGGACTAAATCACTACCCACACCCTTTGGCTCCCTACATGAAGATCTTATCAAATTAAATTACGATCTCTTTCTGGAATAACGAGGTAGAACCTCAGCTGGTAAAAATCAGAATAGCTCCATAGACTCAAAACATACAACAGTGACTTACTCAGCCAAAGCTCCATCCCACTGCCTGCTCAGATGTCTTCTCAGGTGTCCCCCTTCCTCCCAGAGCCACACTCAAGCCTGCGTGTGCCACAGCTGCACATTCAGGCTAAAACAGGCTGCTGTTCAGAGACAGCTTTCTCTAGATCCAGGAAAGGCAGCACTTCAGAAAAATAGGTTTCATATTTAAATGTTTGTTGTAAGGACTATAAACACCACCAGTCTTTTGTCAGTAATGGTATCTCTCATTATAGTGGTTGGCCT
Source organism: Grus americana (assembly GCF_028858705.1). Classification (NCBI taxonomy): domain Eukaryota; kingdom Metazoa; phylum Chordata; class Aves; order Gruiformes; family Gruidae; genus Grus; species Grus americana. The sequence goes on along the minus strand of NW_026561348.1, from coordinate 5,237 downwards.
TCAATTCACCAACAGAGCCAAAGGCTTCAGAAGACTGAAGGGACAGTCGTGACCATGTTCTCCAGCTTCCCGTGACCAAAGCCAGAGTATTTCACCCTGTAAATCTTGTATCCAGCCCTCTTGCCAGCCTTGAGCTGGAGACTCTGTGGTAGAGATCACAACAAGCTTGCTACATCGTTCAAGTGGTTATGAACCTTCTCTTAAATATGCATGCTTTATTTTCAGTCAGAATTTGCCTAAAATTAGTGCAAACCACCCATTTGTGTATCTTGAAGCCTCACCTCTTATTTTTTTGAGTCCTAAATTCAAGATGTTTACAACTGGTGTTCTAGAGTGCATTCTGCTGTGTAAGTGCTTGTGAAATGTCTGTGCTCTTCAAGTTATGCACATTTTAAATGAGAATATGCAGCTATCATTTTGGTCAGCTGATGCTGAAGATTGAAACTTGTAAGCACTGGTGTGCTCTCCAACCTGATAAACACGACTGATAGCTGCACCCCACCCAGAAAGAGAGCATCAGCAACAAGTGGCACTAATTTAGCTGTTTCATAGGGTAGCAAGGTGCCTCTTGCTATTATTTTTTTTTCTTCTGAAAACTGTTGTGCATGGTCCATTCCTCTCAGAGGTAATGTTGATAACAGCTTGAATGACTGAGAGTTTTACTGTTGTGACCATGTTCAGAATTAGTTTCTTCCTGCTTTAATTTACAGTTAAACAAATAACAAACTATTACAGCTTTGCTGTTTAAATGAAAAGACTTTCTGCGAGCTTCCACAGAGGGGATGTAGGATGCACTATTTGTAGCAGATCTGAGTTCTTTCTCCCTTTCTCACCCCCACCCCGCTCTCCCAAACAAGCTTTAAAGAAAGGATTCCCTACTCATGTAAAGGCATTATGGCAACCTCAAAGCCAAGTAAGTTTTCATTTTGCTGAGTCTGCAGCCTGGGATGAGGTGATCTAATAGCTCCTGCTGCCAGAACTGGGAGGTTTTGTCTTCCCCTTTCCCCTCCTGGCTGTGCATTCCCACTGCTCACCCTGCACTGGCTCTGGGCCTCCTTACGCTGTCCTCGGTGAGCTGACTCAACTCGTCAACTCGGCGAAAAACAAGTGAATCGTTTTCTGCAGGGTAGCAGTGAGCTGTTAGATTGACTCACCTGCTCTGATGAAATCATGGCCATTGTTATTAGCAGATCATCTGCATCTGATAACAGGCAAATAGCTGCCATCACAATGGCGAGCTCAGATGTACAGATATACAACTGCAGAGAGGTGGTTCTCTGCTGCCACATATCCCTCTTATTGTCACCTCCGTCAAGTGAATGTAAAAAGCTGCTAGTTCAGAATGAGCTGTCAGTGGTACACATGCATTCAGCTCTGATGGAAATGATTCTAGAAGGGGCAGATCGAAGGGCAGTTTCCCCTTCTCCTTAGTGCTGGTAGCAAACTTGTAGCTGATTTCCCCCTCTCCCCACAAATTTTGATGACACCAAAAAAAAAAGGGGGGGCTGATGCAGTCTCCTTCTAATTCAGCATTTTGGAAACAAACTGTTGGCGTGCTGCACCTGGCAGAAAACATTCAGTCATGAGAAAGGTCATCGTGGACTGGTTCCTGCTGTTTGTTATTGTCTGTTGGCGCTGCAATAGCACCATTCTTGGAATTTGACAAGACAGAGGGACTGGCCAGTACCACAAGGAAGCTACAGTCTGAGTCAGACAGACTCAGTACGGACATAAAAGATACAATGCAAATGACCTCTTCTACATCAGTAGAGAAGGTGCTGCTTCTTTTTTTTCTTTTCTTTAGCTGTGGCTGGATATCACTGAATGGTTTTCCAGAAGCACCTCTTAAACAGGGAATTGAACTGCAGTCATGATATCAGGACGCTGTCACCATTTTATAGCTTTAAGTGCACCTTAATAGACTCATGTCCTAAACTGCAGGGGTTTTGCCACAGATTTGCTCTCATTTTTATTTGTGACAAACAAACTTGCCATGGCTGTATCCTTCATAAATCCTGGTGGAAATGAGCCTGCTTGGACTAGTGGGGAGAAGCCGCAAGATATCTAGAGATCTTTTAATTTGTTTGTTTCTTCTTCCTCCCTTTGTTGCCCGAGCTAATTTTATTTCTGCATGTCTACAAGGATCCCTGCACGCCTGCCATTTGTGAAATTTTGCATTTTCATGTTAGCAGGCTGGACATCCGCCAAGCGGCTCTCACTTGCACAATGACAGCAGACAATGTGCTTTGAATTTTCCCTCTGCACAAAGGTCAGTGAACTTTTCCTACTCACTTGCCTGCTCCCCTGCTGTCCTGTAGCTTGCAGATAAGTCCTCAGCTGTTTTCTACTGTCAGTTTTGCTTATGTAAGAAACTTCTTTTGCGTTTGATGCAAATTAAGGCTCCTGAATTGGGTCACATGAAAGCTGCCTCTAAAAATTGGAGAAATTGGCAATGCTCTGCCCTCTTCCTCAGTGCTATTAAAGGCTTTATCAAACACTTAGTTCATGGTTCCCCACTGAAATGCAAAGCTTTCAGCAGCAAGGAGTGGCTGGGTGTCAGAAGCTCTTTACTCAATGCGTATGTTTTAACCAGTAAATGTTACTGCCTGGATCATCTAGGGAACACTAATGGTTTCAACTGATCTCTATAGGGTTTCATTTAAAAGCAGCTAAGCCAATTGCTTTGAACAAGTATTTGAAATGAGATGTCTGCAGAGGACTTTCTTATATCAGCACAGAGGCAAAAGCTGGGCGATGGGCTTTCTAGTGCATCCAAGGACAGCGACGTGATGGGCTGCAGCTGCAGGGAGGTGCGGGTAGGCTTCTTGGCCGCTTTGGGCAGGGGCGGGCAGCATTGGCAGGAACGGCATTGCCAAATACCTCTCACGCCTAGTCTGGTGTAACCCAGGCTCCTTGGCAGAGAGCTGCAGAAGCAGAGCAAGAGTCTGAACACAGCCCTAGCCCAGATGGCCACATCTCTGTCCCACCAGACATCGTTGCTGTCCCTATGATGTGGCATTGATATAATTAAAGACCTACTGCTTCCCCACTCAGGGTAGAGCTCACCCTTCACCTTACTGCTGGACTACAGCTGCTGGGGCATTGCTCCTGCAGTGCAAAATATCCCAGCTGATACCGCATTGCTGTGCAAGGCTGATTTCTCCTGACCACGTGATCGTGGCTGCTGGATCTTTTGCTTCTGCCATCCTTGGTTGCTCTCCACACAGGCTGAAGACAAAATGGCCTTCCAAGAGCCTGCAGCATCAGGATCCCATTGGGGAGGAAGGATGAGGGGTGCTGCTGAATACAAAAGATGGTGAACAGGTGCCTGGTGTGAAAAGCTCCAAATTTTCTGCACAGCCCACTGAAATTGGGAACTACTTTCAATTAAAAAAAAAAAAACAACAAAACAACAACCGAGGAACTTGATATATCCGTGGTACAGGGGGACTGGCCTGGCAGCCTGATCAGGTGCTGCCTTTGTGACAGCACTGAGGATCATCTCCCTTGTGCTCTTATGCTGTCAGCAGTCAGAGGGGAACCAGCCATGTTCCCGTTGTTTCTGCAGCACGCTCCAGTGAGTGCAGCCATTATAGTAAGCATGTATGCCAAGACAGAGACATCTCTATTCTGTGGCACAGAAAACCGCCTGCACAGCTTTTGCATGAAAGGAGATTTCCATTTACTGTTTTTCTCTCAGCCTTATTAATCACAGAGACATTTATAAACAAAATATGGATCTGCAGCAGAATGTAGGCTCAGCTGTGCTCATCAAACTTATTTTTCCATGTGCAGTCCAGCTTCCTCTGTTTCATTTGTTATAATAATGTTTGCCTTCCCACATAGTTTTCCTGCTTTTATCTCTGTTTACAATCTCTTTTCTCATGAACTGTCTGTCTGTCTTAAGAAAAATACCAAACAAAATACTTCTCTGGATTCCTCTTTATTCCTTCCCATTTTGGTTTCACAGTGGGCTCTCTCAGAATGTGTTCTGGAAGGTTATTTCTTTAGGAAACATTGACAAATGTCAGGTAAAGCACGGGCTTTAAGTGAAGCACCACAAGGATTGTGTTACAATTAAAACTTGTTGGAAGAAGGAGCAGGAAGGTTGGCAGGGTATATGGGTGGAGGAGAGGAGTGTCTCTCTTTTTCCTTATTAAGTGACTTGATCTATATGAGATATCATTTAATGGGTAGACTACAGCAGAAAATGGCATGAGGCATGGAAAACGCCTCCATCTTGTGGCTACAGCACCTTCTACCCCAGCAAAACTCCCCTCTTTGCCCACACCTCTTCTTGTATCCAGAGACTCCATTGCCTTGGGAAGTGCCGTGGTTCTTCTCTGGGCTGTTGTTTTGCTGGGAGGAAAACAACTTCTACTGTGGGAGGGCACAAAAATGTAGTCTGACGCCTGTGCCTCCCAGCTGTTGGCATGTGCAGTAAATGCAGGTAGCACTGCCTCTACTCTGGGGAGCTGGCAAGGACAAAAAGCAGAGGCAAGCGAGACTGGGTCTTGCAGACCAAACCTTGGCCAGCTGCACAAGGCAGTGCAAAACATGGCACTAGTATAGTTATCACAGATGCCACGATACCTTTGCCTCCTAGCAATTTCGATGTCATTAGGTGCTGCTCATAATGGGAAATCATCATTTTACTGTGGTTCTGGTATGTTGTCCATAATTAGTGTGCAGTCCTTTAATGCTTATTACCTTAAGTATTAATTCCTTAAACATCAATTAAAAAAATCACGTGAAAATTTACCTCTTCCTCAAACGAATCATGAGTTAACATGGGGGTACTTACAATGTACTACTTAGACTTGCTTAATTAGTTAATCTCTGTAAAGGGGTTTCAAATGTGTGAAGAGCTATCAAACTGCTAAGTGCATTATCTTCAATTAATTTTGTGCAACTACGTCTTCACTACCAAGAGGGTCTTTAGATTGCTGAGGAAAGGAAAAGGAGACGTTGCTTCTAATTTTAAATGTAACTAATAAAAAAAAAAAAAAGAATTAATTGAAAGATGATTTGACATGGTGGGAATACGGGTGAACAAACCATTTCTTCTGTTTCAGCCAGACCTGAATATGAAAGATTCATCATTCATATCCCTCCTCTGCCTTTTCTGGTCTGTGGTTTCTTTGCTTCCATCTTCCCCTGGTCTTAATCCTCTCTCTCACTGAATATTAACTGTCTCTCTTCCAAATTCGATATTACCTATAGCAAAAAAAAAAAAA